>NC_043958.1:130000-263512 GCF_902148855.1 Sphaeramia orbicularis
TCTCCGTCAGTATTTTTCTTAAACAAACGGCGCTTCGTGCACATTTCTCCCTCAGTTTTCACTTCAGCTGATGCGTCGATTGACATGGAACTCGGACACAAACACACACACGTTGTACAAAAGATGGAAATGTTACGTGAAGAAATGAACTTAACTCTGTCCTTCAGTTGTGGTGATATCAGGCATATGCGTGTTATTTTAGACGGTTAAAATGACTGTTGTTGAGCCCAAAACGTGCTTAAATAACACGATTTCCTCGTTCAACCGGCTGAAAACCACCTCTTTTTTTTTTTTTTTTTTACCCTGCCTAGTCTTGTGTCATGTGATGTTATATTTTTGCGGTATGCACTGTACATACTACCCATTTGTGTAATCATGTTTTGATATGTTTATTTTTGTATACTCTGAACCCTGTGTACAGCATTAACACACGTACTGTTCAATTGTTCACGTATATTTATTGCTTGTATTTTTTATTGTAGAAGCCTCATATTCATTTGCCACATTAAGCCGCAAATAAATATGATCATCACTTTAAACGACGCTGTTGTTTGGACTTGATTATGGGATGAATGTTGGTGTTTCCATGGTAACCACTATTCTTTTTTATTCAGTTAATTTTTTTTTGCTTATTTTTTCCACATTATTTATTATTTTGCAGGGGTTTTTTGTATTTTTTTTTTTTTCATTTTTGTTTGTTTTTTTTGTTTGTTTTTGTTCATTTTTTCCAGTGTCATTGATCCAACTCCATGGGTTTTACTGGTGAATCAATGTCTGCATTTTTTATTCATTTTGTTCTTTTTATTGCTTATTTTCTCCATATTTATTATTTTGTATGTTTTTTTTGTTCATTTTGTTCACTTTATTTATTATTTCACTTTCATTTATCAATTTTTTTTCGATTTATTAATTTCTGTTCATTTTATTCGTTACTTTGACTGTTTTTGTTCATTTTGTTGCTTATTTTATTCTTTTTTTTTATTCTATTTTAGGTTTTTTTTCTAATTTTTTCACATTATTTATTATTTTGTAGTTTTTTAAACTTCATTTTTGTTCATTTTCTCCACTGTCATTGATCCAACTCCATGGGTTTTACTGGTGAATCAATGTTGTAGAATACGACGGTGTTTCCATGGTAACAGCAGAGCCTCTGAACATTCAAATGGGTCATATGTGATGACCATGAAAAGATGACAAACTGCATTTTACACCAATTATTGACATGCATTGATAGGGTTAGTGGATCAACAGGTATTAAACTGTTTACAAGGTGCAGTTACAACTTAAAAAAACGTCAGATTTATGTGTTTTTTGTGAATTTAAGTTGAATAGATTCTCTGGGAATTTAAAACTAAATGTACAGAGTAAAACCGTAAAAACAAACTAAATCTGCGCATTAAACCTTAGATAGAATTGTGTTGCTTTATAAAATATCAGATTTTATTAATTTTACCTGTATTTGGGAGTAAAAATTAGAAATTGTACGAAAAATACCGATACTTTTCTCCACATATATGATCAAAACTGGCCAGGTTTTAACCCTGTTGTGATTTCAAAATGGATTTAACTTATCAGGCTCTGAATTTGGCATTTTTCTGTGAAAATCTGGCATTTTTCTGTAGATGTTCATAAAAACTGAGAGTAAATTCAAAGGTTATTATATCAGAAACAGAAAATGGAAGAGTTTTTCAGCAAAATCTATTAAAAACTGAACATGAACTGCGTCTCCGTCCACTGTCATTCATGAAACTTCTTGGTTTTTACTCAGTGATGTAGACGATGACGGTGTTTCCATGGTAACTATGAAGCCTCTGAAGTAGATGCATATGCACAGTTATAGTTTTATCTGCTTTCCACCACAATAAAAACAATATGGAATACTAAACTGTTGAAGCCCCGTGTCCACCTCAGATATATTTCATTTGTTTTTGCAGAGAATAAGGACTCTAGGCTCCATTTGTACCCTGTCATGGACTGAAGGCATGTCAGGTTATTGGTCATATGAACAGAAGGCCGTTATGAAAGAAAAACCAATACTAGATAAAGGGTGTATTCAGATAGGAGGCATGGATGGGTGAGTTTGGTTCAGGCTGGAGCTACAGTAGATCTGTAACTGACTGAATTTAATGGCACATATAGAAGTGTGGGTCATATTTAACACTAAAAGACTGTCTCACTGTGGACATGATGGATTAAATTAAAACTATAAAAATATATATTTGAAAGGTAAAGAATTATAACACAGGCATTTATTGTTTGGAAAAAATATTTTGAACTTGTCCTGAAAGGAACAGGTCTTCATATCTTGGCCCTCTGATGCACGATAAATACTACTACTACTACTGTTAATAATAATTATTATTATAATTATAATAATAGATTATATTAGACTTTATTGATCACAAAATGGAGAAATTCAATGGTCAAGGCAGCAACAGAGTAAAGTGCAAGAAAAAAATGTATAATATAATACAATATAATGTACAATATAAAAAATATATATATAATAAGTAAAAAAAAACAAACAAACAAACTAAGGACTATATACATATTTACAACAGAATGAAACTGCAATGTCACACAGTACTACTACTACTACTACTACTACTACTACTACTACTACTACTACTGCTACTATACAATCCAGCTGTATTTGTAAAGCACTTTAAAACAACCACAGTGGGCCAAAGCGCTGTACACAACAATAAAACCAAAATAGAAGAATAAAATACAGAACAGATTTAAAGACATAGAAACTGTACAAAAAAGAAAACAGTGCAATACAGAAGAATAAATAAAACCCAAGTAAAAGAATAAAATACAAGAATAGATAAAAAAATAAAATAAAAAAATAAACAACAACTACTACTACTACTACTACTACTACTACTACTACTACTACTACTAATAATAATAATAATAATAATAATAATAATAATGATGATAATAATAATAATAATAATAATAATAATAATAATAATAATAGCATCAAATGGTCACACTAAAACTGAAATATTTAAATTGATCCTAAATAAGACAATGCGGAACTTATGTTTAGACACCGCTTTCCTCCGGACACTTATCCCGGAACACCAGCTATGCTAATAGTCAAGGTAAAAGTTACCTAGCGTAAAAACTTATCTGGTCGTTTTCAAAATAAAATCTAAATGAACAAATTATGGTTAGAAGTTTAATTATAGAAACTTTGAGTAGGAGTACAACTCAAAGGTAAGACCTAAATGAATATAAATTGTAAGTTAATGTTCACTCCGAGCACAGTTTAAAGTATTTTTCTCCCTCTTTTACGACACTTTTAACCGCTCAACACATGGAACTAAAACAAACCCATTTCCGGTGTGGGCAGGTTTTGGTGCCTTGACACATGTAGACGCATGCTGTGAACACAAGGAGCTGAAACCTGGATGTGTTAGCCTGTAACTGTGGGTGAATTCAGTCTAATATTAGTCCAGTTTGTGTGTGAACATGGTCGGTAAAATTAAACATGTCCGTCAGAAGCTTCACCAGGAGGCGGTGAAGCTGGACGGGCCGAGCAGCAGCAAACAGACTGTTCTGGAAACACACAAAGTACATGTTCTACCTGTGGAAAAGAAGAAGGAGGACCCCCTGAAATCTGCTGAACAGGTACGAGATGACAAGTGTCTAAAAATGAACGGAAAAGGAGCAAAACAATGGATAACACACAGCAAAAGTTAGCATTAATGCTGCCTTCAGGTGCCGTCGGGAAGATGAACATTTACATTTGTCAATTCGAAATTACGAGTGCATTATTGTGACTTGCTATTGGGTAAAATAGTTCTGGACAACATTGTGTGGAACATTTTACTAATTTATTGCTTGCGAATTGTATATGTTATAAAATATGCGAAATCAACAGCTAATTCAGGCGTTTATTCATCATTCACAGTGAATCCCTCGTTGCTCGTTCCGTCATGTTGAAAAAGTCAAAGCTTTTTTTTTTTCATCTCGTCGATCAAATTTTTCCCCCAGTTCTCCAGGGGGAAAATACGACGTGAGGTGACGTTCAAGTGCAATTTTCGAGTTCGTTGCTAGTATTTCCCATAGCACATGAAGGCAGCAGAAATAAAGTGGCATTTAAAAAAAGTGTCTAAACTTAAGTCAAATTATCTTCTAGGTCAGTTTTGTCTTTAGGTACGGAAGAGGAGTACGGTCACGAGAAAAAAATAGACAAAATTAAGGTCATATATATATATATATATATATATATATATATGGATGTATTATTATTATTCTGAGAAAAAAGTCAGAATTCAAACTTTTTTCTCAGAATAATAAATAAAACCAGGTAAATGGTTCATATTCATGGTTTTCTCTGTTTTTCGCTGCATGACCCCCTGCCCATGTGCCAGGGTCTCCAGGTGTTTGTACTAATACTTAAAGGTTAACTGTGTATACTGTATATTGAATTCATGCTATATAGTATGTGTGTGTGTGTGTGTGTGTGTGTGTGTGAACTTGTGCTATGGAATGTGTGGGTGTAATTTTTCAAATGTTTCTAACTTTATGAATGCTGGCATTTTACTTCTTACCCAGGCACAACAGTTAAAAATAGCTTTTTTTTGCTAATACTGGCACATTTACAGAAATGTTCATTAATGTGTACTGTCCCTGCTAAATAAAGAAACTACCAAATAAATTAATAAAATAAAAATTATATATCTGACCTTAATTTTTATTTATTTATTTCTTTATTTATTTGTCAGTGGTCCTAATCCTCTTCCATACTTTATCAATCTGAAATGTATTCTAAATCGTAAACCTGAAACTTTTCGCTGACTTGCATGTATTTTTGCAAATAAATAAACAGTAAAACTGACAAAATAAGAGTATATCAGATGAAAATGCGTTGTAGTTTTCAATTAAAATATACTGTCATATAAAAAACATAATTACTATGAATGAATGAATTAATTTATTTATTTATTTTGGTCTGTACATCAGTCGTTGCACTTAGTACAGTAATCTTTACGAACATAAAAACCAAAAAAGGAATGGGCTAGAGGCTAAAGCTCTTTGTTTGTATATCCTTTTTACCAAATACACTTTGTATGTAATAGTTCTGTTTTAGAAAATAAGACTTGTGTGTTAGTTACTCGTGATAGTGATGGACAAACTGTACATGTAGCAGCAGGACTCTTCCCCCTCTTAAAGCTGTCGGGTATAAATGTCGTCAGTACGTGTTTTTTCCTTCATGTGTGTCCTGTGTTTACCGCCCACAGGTCCACAACTCCTTCCCCACTGGGATCTTTGCCGGGACTAAAATCACTCCAGAAGCCCTCGTACAAACACTGAAGCTGGAGCAACCTCCTGACGTTCCAGTACCAGCAAAGAAAGGTACAAACTGACCCAAGGGTTGGACTCCCACTGGGTTTCACAGCTGGAGAACCAATAATATACTGTTCTGTGTTTTTTTGGAATTAGCTTTTTATTATTATTTTTGTCAGTCAGCATTAGGGGTGTAAGAAAATATGAGTTCTGCAATATATGACAATATTTTATTTCACAATACTGTATCAAAATTTAAAGGTACTGTATGGATATTTTTAGGTATTTATTCAAATGCAGATATGGCGGAGGTTCATTTTTGTTTTTGTTTTTTATTTTTCTTCAATATTTTATTTATTATTATTGAACACTCTTATTAAATAATGTTCATTCCTTCATTGGGATTGCACAAAAATCCTGTTCTGATGTTAGTTGTGAACTAATAGAATCTGAACATTTGAACAGGATCTGAAACTGGAATGTCTGGAAAACAGAATTTCAGTTTGAACACAGTTTGAACATTTGGTGATAGAACATTAGATCCTGTTGGGATCAAATAAAAATGTGTTTAGGATTTGTGCAGATTTCGAGTGTAATTCAATTCTTCAAGGAAATAATCATTAAAAAAAAAAAAAAGAAACAAACAAAAAAATTGCCTTTCAACAGTATCATGAGTAGGGGTGTAAGAAAATATCGGCTCTGCAATATATCATGATATTTCATTTCACAGAACAGCATCAATATTAAAACGTACTGTATTCATATTTTTAGGTGTTTATTCAAATGCAGATATTGTGGAGATTCATTTTTTTTGTTTGTTTATATTTTATTTATTATTATTATTATATATTATTTTATATATTATTACACATTAGTCATTATTGTTAGAAAAGAAACACCTGAATTCATCGGGTCCATATTTTATAGTGTATCTGATTGTGGGGTTGAGGTGGTATTGCATTGTTTGACCAGTAGATGGCATCAGAAGCCTATAATATCCCCCCTCCTCCTCCATCTGCACTAAAACAGCCCTCAGTAAATGTTCCAGGGATCTGTGTTCACTAATTAAAGGCTCCTGGAACGTTTCCGCTCGGCTTCGGAAACACTGACTGAGGACTGTTTGAGTTCAGTGAAAGCTGGAAGTATGGAGGGGCAGCGTCCTGTGTCTGAGGGGGGGGGACTGATGGATGTGAGGGGGCGGGGGGGGTGTCCAGACTGCTATTTATAGAACGTGGGGTAAATTTAGCTCACGCACAAAATCAAGGTTTAGCTGCATCACTGTTTCCTAAATTCAGCCCAAAATATTCTCAAATTGTTCACGGAGAATTTTAACGTCTTCATCTGAGTTCAAACTGACAGAAAAGACGTCACCTGTTTTTAACCCTTTAGGACCCAGAGTGATGGAGGGATGGAACCAGATGAACATTTCAGATCACAGTTACTGTGACCAAAATTATCACAGTTATTATTATTATTGCGGTATTATTAAAATTATGCTCAAAATGTTCAAAAAGTACTAATACACACACTGAAATAACTGAACAAAGTTGTATTTTGAAAAAATAAAATAAAATAAAATAACAGTCCCAATGTCCCTCCTGTTGCAGAAACATTCAAATATTAACCCTTAGTGGTCTGAGCCTATTTTGTCTGTTTTTCACTTTTAAAGTCTTTGAAAAGGTTCGTTAAACATCTGTGTGTTATTTATGCAATAAATTATATACATTTTTCAAATCAGATTTTATATATTTTTTTGTGTTTTCTGTCCTTTTGTGTTTTTATAGTAGGTTAAAGTGAAAAAAATAATAGACAGATGATCTAGATGAAGTTGTGCTGAAAAAACAGATCCAAACATGGGTATAGTAAACATTTGTTTCTATAGTATATAAAGGCCAAATCAAAAGGACTGAAAAACAGACAGAATAGACTCAGACCACTAAGGGTTAATATTGGAATGTTTCTGACACAGAAGGGACAGTGGGACTATTATTTTATTTGTTTTTTTTTTTGTTTGTTTTTTTCAAAACACAACTTGGTTAAATTATTTCAGTGTGTGTATCGGTACTTTTTGAACATTTTGAGCACAATTTCAGTCATTACCGCAATAATAATGAGAACTGTGATAATTTTGTTCACAATAACTGCGATATGAAACTTTCATATGGTTCCATCCCTAATCTTTACATGGGCGTTTTTTTCCCCTAAAAGTGCGGTAATCAAACACGGTAATCATGATAATTAGAATTTAAACGGTAATACTAACCATCTGCAATTTCACTGCAGTTTATCGTTATAGCGGTAATCGCTCCATCCCCAGTGTGATGTCTGGTGCAGTTCTCAAATGAATTTTTCCCAATATGTAACTGTCCTTATTAGAGCTGAAACCATTAATGGATTAGGTGTTTGAAGCCAATGCAAAAATTCACGATTCGATTAATCGACTCAAATTGATTGAAGGGAAATATTCTATTGCAGTTTTCCTGAATTGAAGCTTCTTTGAGCGTCACAATAAGCGTCCGTGGGAAACACAACAGTAGAACCAATGTTTAACAGCAGAGAAATGAAGGAAACAAAGCTGTGATTCAGGAGAACTGTGGTTGAATGATTTTATTTTATTTTATTATTTTTTTTGGATCACTTCGAGTCGATTAATCGTTTCAGCTCTAATCCTAAAATGGTTTGTCAAAATTTATTGCAATATTGTCTTCTATATTTTGTGGGAGGTTTTTTCTGTGAAAATCAGGTATTTTCCAACATTTAATGTACGTAACATGTAGATGTTCATAAAAGCTCAGAGTAAAGTTGAGGATTATTGGATCAAAAATAGAGAAAACTGAAGAAAAAGTAATTTTTTCAGCAAAATCTGTCATGAACTGAACATAAACCCAGTGTGTCCATCCACTGTCACTGATCCAACTCCATGGGTTTGACTGGAGAATCAATGCTGGAGAAGATGACGGTGTTTCCATGGTAACTACGGAGCCTCTGAACGTCCAGATGGGTCAGATCTGATGACCATGAAAAGATGAGGAACTGTTTTTTACATCGGACTTTTTTTCCTCAGGATTCTGACTTTAATCTCTATGGAAGAGGATTAGGGCCACAGGGAAAAAAATAAAATAAATAAGGTCCATATTTGTATTGTCATTATTATTATTATTATGAGGGAAAAAAGATCGAATTCTGCAGCCTTTTTTCTCAGAATTCCGTCTTTTATCTAAAAATTTTGACTTTTTTCTCAGAATTATGATTTTAATATATATAGAAGAGGATTAGGGCCACTGGGATAAAAAAATAAGGTCCATATGTTTTTATTATTATTATTCTGAGAAATAAAGTCTGAATTCTGACTTTTTCCTCAGAATTCTGACTTACATCTCAGAATTCTGATTTTTTATTTTATTTTATTTTTTTATTCTGATTTTTTTTTTTCTTTTTAATCAGAATTCTGACTTTAATATCTATGGAAGAGGATTAGGTCCACGGGGGGGGGGGGGAAATTAAGGTCCATATATTTATTATTGTTATTATTATTATTATCATTATTATTATGAAGAAGAAGAAGATAAAGAAAAAGAAGAAAAAATGTTAGTATTCTGACTTTTTTCTCAGAATAATAATACAAAAAATATACTGGATTTTTTTTTTTTTTTTCCAATGGCCCTAATCTTCTTCTGTAGAGATTTTATGACCGCCTACATGATCTGTAAATGAAATCCAGGAAAACACATGATTTTAACTGAAAAAATGCCGAATACAGAGGATAATATTAGACTAAATGGTGATCATTTGCTTAAGAAAGGTTAGAAAGAGTGAAAAGTTCATTTGGAAAGTGCCATAGAAGTAGGAGTGGGTCTTTGTGGGTTCATGCAGAGTAAATATCCACAGTGATGGAACACCCCAGGGCAGGCTCAGAGGATCAGTGGTTTTCAGTGACATTTTATCAGCGAAGCCACCTTGAGGTTCCCTGTGGTCAGGACATCCTCAGGCTGAACAGGCCGGGGGGGCGCCACCATGTGAACACTGTACATCAGATCCGCTCTTTTCTCCAGTGGAAAAAAACACCAGAGTCAAAAGAGTTTAACACTGACAAGGACTGATTTTTCAGACGATGACGCACACCAACAGTGGACGACTGTCAGCGGTTATCAAGGAAATAAGGAAAATAAGGCCAAAAACAGCAGCACGCCGTCATCTGCTCCCAATCACCCAGGACAGCCACGCTATCACACTTCCTCCACACTGTAAAAAAAAACAACCTGTAAAAAATCCAGTAATATTCTGACAGCAGGGGCGCCGAAAAAATACTGTAAAATAACGGAAAATAACCATCTCATAAAAATACATTAATTTAACATAATTAAAATACAGTTTTTTGCCCTAACTTTACATGAGATTTTGCATATTTTTTGACTTTTTAATGTTTAATAAAGAATATTTACATGTATTAAAACAATCCAATTCCCTATAAATATATATATAAATAATTTTCAGTGAGACTCAGTTGTCCAATCCACTGATAAAAACTGTATTTGGACAGTTTATCAGTGCTTATACATGTTATACATTCACAAAAATACATTTATTCAACATTTTTGTTGTGAAACCTCCTGTAATTACACAAGATATTTGTCAATTAACAAACAAGTCTGGTTCAACTGACAGAACTAATACTTCTGTTACCGTTAACTGTCAGTAATTTTATCTGGTTTATATATATATATATATATATAAAAGAGTGTGTGTGTGTGTGTATGTGTATATATATATATATATATATATATTTTATTTTATTTTATTTTTTTTACAGTATTAAACTTTAAATTAACAGTTTAATCTCATAAATAGAAAATAAATATTTGTGAAATTACAATACATTTGTAAATGTATTTTAACTGGATTTTTCTGTGAAAAAAGAAAAACATTTCTTTTAAAAAATTTAATTTTCTGGTTCTTCACAGTTACAGTTTTTTCGTGTTCTTTTCCATTTGACATGTAAAATCACAGTCTGTTTTTGTCGTTTCATTGATATTTTCCTGTATCTTAAAAACACAGGAAAATCTGTAAAATAAACAGTGAAAATTCTGTTAAATTACAGATTTTTTTTACAGTGCAGGAGCGCATAAACGCCACACACGGCAACTTTCATGAAACTGACAAGGATCAGGCCTGGGCCACAAACAAACAAACAAACAAAGCCTTTCTGTTTTGAAGCAGATCCATTCAACTGTTTAGACCAGGGACGTTAAAGCAGGGATGTCAAACATGCGGCCCGGGGCCCAAATGCGGCCCCCCATAGGTTCCAATCCGACCCACAGGATGAATTTACAAAGTGCAAATAATTTTAATTTAATTTTCTTTAGACATTTCAGGTTGTTTATATTTGTTCAGGTTTTTCACATTTTATTGGTACAGGAGAGTGTGTAAATGTAAATATTTTCATAATTTAATGTTATATTTTGCACTAAAACAAATGCAAATATTTGAAGTAGTCATTCTTTATAGGCATCGTGTAATATTATTTTCTTCACATCAAACTGAGAAGAAACTCTGCAGTCCTTCTTTTGTGTGGGTTCTTCTGCTGTTCTTATTTGACTGTGGATCAGATTGGTCTGTTTGTGGAACCCACACTAAAATGAGTTCCACAGCCTGGACTGGAATTTAGACACTTTGTAAATTCATCCCAGGGGTCGGACTGGAACCTTTGGGGGGACACATTTGGCCCCGGGACGCATGTTTCACAGCCCTGATTTAAACAAATGTCAGCGTCACAGATGAATAACAAAAGTAAATATCAAATGAAGCATTTTTTATTCAGTTATCAATATCATATACATTTATTTACAATATTTATAACGTACAAATAATATTAACATTATATTCAAATGTATTTTGCATAGATACATTTATGGGATATATGGGAACAATAACAATATCAACTATGATAATTTATTTATTTACTATATTTACTGTATTTATTGTATTTATTGAACTATGTGAGATCGGTTGTTTTGGTGATATGTGAGATATGTAAATGTACACTTCTGTTGCAAATCAAATTGCCCTTTGGGGACATTAAATATTTTTCAATGTATTAATTTTATACACTGTGTTTAGAATATGACAAAAATGATATAATAGTCAAATATCAATGTATTTGGAATAAATGTAGTTTATTTCTAGAGTTTATAAAATGAACCCAGACTGAGCCAAACATTCAGACTCAGAACTAGCAACAGTCAGTCCATCACATGCAGATCAGCTGTTTTCTTGGTTTGGTGCATATGTGGAAGGTCTGAGCCCGGTACTTTATTTAGATTTATTCATTTTACATCAGTCACAGTTAACGAACATATGAATTTTACATTTTATAGATTAAAATGTGTGCATTTTAAAAGACTAATAAATACACATCTGCAGATGAATGTGTTCCCTTTAGACCCCCCCCCCCATCACACCATATGCATGTGCAACTGCACTGTAATTATGTCCAGAATATTTAAATCTAAACTTATATAAATATGTCTATAAATAGCAGATTTCTTTTGTCTCTTAATATTTCATGTTTTACTCTTCAACAGTTTTTACCTTTCTTGTATTTTGCTGCTGGTAACAGTAAAATATGGTGTGGTCAGTCTTGTCTCATCTTAAATTGTCTTATCTTGAATTATCTTAAATGATCTTATCTTAAATTATCTTAAATGATCTTATCTAATCTTAAATTGTCTTAAATGATCTTATCTTGTCTTATTTAAAATTATCTTATCTTAAATGGTCTTATCTTAAATTATCTTATATTAGCTTATCTTAAATTACCTTAAATTGCTATCTTATCTGAAATTACCTTATCTTAAATTATCTTAAATTATCTTCTCTTATCTTAAATTATCTTATCTTATCTTGTCTTATCTTAAATTATCTTATCTTAAATAATAATAAATAATAATAATAATACGTCAGTTTTATATAGTGCTTTTCTAAGTACTCAAAGACGCTAAATGATCTTATCTTATCCTAAATGATCTTATATTAGCTTATCTTAAATTGTCTTATCTTAACTTATCTTCTCTTATCTTAAATGATCTTATCTTAGATTATCTTAAATTAGTTTATCTTAAATGATCTTATTTTAAATTATCTTCTCTTATCTTAAATTGTCTTATCTGAAATGATCTTATCTCATCTTATCTTATCTTAAATTATCCTATCTTATCTAATCTTACTAAATCTATAAAACACACCATTTAAACCAGCGGTTCAGAGTGTTTTAAATGACAGTTACAGTTCATGTTGTCATAGACTGGCTCTGTTCCTATCCATTGATTGAAATGCCCTTCAGCTGTGCGGAGGTCAAAGGTCAGAACCATCTGAGTGGCTCCGTGTCATTTCAATGAGCAGGGCAGAGTGTGACGCGTCCTGACGGCAGCAGCGGTGACGGTGGTTTATCGATCCTGTTTAGTGGAACTACAGACACATGGACGTTCAGCTCAACTGAAGACTGTCAGCAGAGGTCTGCCTTTAAAGCAGCCCACGATTAGGAGACACAAATGAAGGTAGATGGCGGACACAGGGCCTTTATTATATAAGAGCTGATGAAGGTAAAAATGGGCACATATCTGAATATGAAATGACCTCTGGGATAGAAGAGGAGGGCCTTAAGGAGGTAATATGGACGGTCCTGTGGTCCATCCTCTGTACATGATAGCATTCAGTTAGCATAATAGTACAAATACTACTACTACTACTAATAAGAGTAATAATAATAATAGTAATAATAATAATAATAATAATAATAATAATAATAATAATGGTAATAATGAATGGTTTCAGACACCCAAAGCTCCGCTCTTCACACATATTGTATCTAATTTTGGCGTCGATCCAGCTGATGTCATCATGTCTATGCGTGTGCTGATGTCAGCAGATCGACTGCCTCTATATATGTGACAAGTTCGAAGTAAATTGAAATAAACTTGTGGAATTTCACCCATTATAAGAAAATGGGAGAAGAAGAAAAGATCTTAAAAATTTATAAAAAATTTAAATTTAACCTAGTTTTCCCAAAATGTAATGAGATCTGTTCTGAGTCACTGGCAGTCTATAAGCCCAGTTTGGTCTGAATTCAACCAATAGTTTTGCTGCTAGAGTAAACAAGCAAAGAAACCGAACCAAAATCCACACCCCTTGGCTCCCATTCGGTGGGCGGTGGTAATAACAACTGTAACTAGAAGCACTCGGAGAGCGCAGACCTCCGCCAAGGCTGATCAGTGGCCCCCCCCGTGGGCCCCCCCACCCCCGATCATCACCAAAATTTAATCATTTCTTCCTTATCCCATTTCCAACAAACCCTGAAAATTTCATCCAAATCTGTCCAAACTTTTTGAGTTATGTTGCACACTAACGGACAGACAAACAAACAAACAAACAAACCCTGGCAAAAACAGAACCTCCTTGGCGGAGGTAATAATAATAGCACCTGGACAAGCACTCGGACCTCTGCCAAGGCAGAGGTTTAAAGTGGACTGTGCACATGTGATTAGGAGTGTTAGGAAATATTGGTTCTGCAATATATTGGAATATTTCATTTCACAACACTCTATCAATATTAAAAAGTACTGTATGGATATTTTTAGGTATTTATTCAAATGCAGATATTGTGGAGGTTCATTTTTGTTTTTCTTTTTTGTTTATATTCTGTTTCTTATTATTTCACACTCTTCTATTCAATAATGTTAGCTCCTTTGTTTGGATTGAACTCCAATCCTGTTCTGATGTTAGTTGTGAACTAATAGAATCTGAACATTTGAACAGGATCTGAAACTAATGTCTGTAAAACAGAATTTCAGTTTGAACATTTTGGGATATAACATTAGATCCAGTTGGGCCCAAATAAAAATATGTTCAGTATTTTTGCATATTTCGAGTGTAATTCAATTCTTCGAGGAAATAATCCTTAAAGAAAAAAGAAACAAACAAAAAATGGCCTTTTTAACAGTATCATGATACATTGTGATATATCGTATCGTGATCCTAGTATTGTGATTTGTATTGTATCACCAGATTCTTGCCGAAACACAGCCCTACTGGTAATACTGTAATAAATGCTGATAAAACACTTGGAAAGGTAGAAGGTATCGTCTGCCTTTCAGAGGTAGAAGTAGAAAGGTTAACTGGAGCGAAAAAATCATCACAAAACGGTGTCGTCTGTTCGTCTTTCAGACAGAGGAAGCTCATTGTCGGCTTACATCCAAAAAAAAAAATTGTCCAGTTATTTAAACATAAATTGGTCCCTCCGTTCCTTTTTCCGTAATGCTCAGTTTCTTTATCGTACACAGTCGGCGTCTTTTCCAGGGACTGGAGAGTTAGTTCAGTCTGACCTGTCCAACAGTCTGACTGATGGAACTATCTACAAACCATATGAAACTGAACAAGGAATGATTAAATTATGGAACTGAAACAAGAAAACATTGAAATTCTGTTAAACTGAAACCAGTTAGTCCAGTGGTTGTGTTTTCTTCCAGGTCAGTAAATGAACAGTTCATTTGGTTTCTGTGATTCCACAGCAGAATGTGTGACGGTATTAAACTGAACTGTGTCAGTGAAGGAGCACATCTGAAAACAGCTGTCAATCAAACCACATTCAGCCTTTGGACCCGTCCTCCAATCAGCACATGGAAGCTCGGCGTCCGGCCCCGCCATGCTCCGCCCACGGCTGCATTCACCCCCGGAGACAGCGAGTGTCCGGGGGCGGGACGACATCATGGCATTTATCCAATGATGGTCCAGTTTAGAGTCAGTTTAAGCAGTTCCACTCAGTCCCATTGAAGTGCATGGACGCTGAGCGTCTACGACAAATGCACTGAGCAGAGATGGAATGAACAAACACAGACACGGGAATGGAGGAGAAGTGAACAACATCCAGTCCACTGATCTGGGATCAAACTGATTCTGAACCGACTGGTCTGAGAGATGAACATGTTCCAACACATTTGGAGTCAATGAAATGAAAACAACTGAACAGATTTGAGCATTTAATGGGAGTCATTTTAGGGTCAGAGGAGCTTCCACTGCAGTCTGACACACACACCTGTGGTCCAAAAGTAGCACAGGGTCTTCATGGGTTCATGTGTTTTGTAAACATTATTTTTTAGACTTAAACTGAAGCCACCCTTGGAGGCTGAGGCTTGTATTGTGTGTGTGGAGCGTCCTGTGTACATATTCTATTTGATGGCTGTCAGTGGGTGCTGTTCAGACAGCCGTTATCTCCACACTCTGGTGTTTTTGCTGCTGTTTGCAGGAAGCGAACAGGCGCAGATAGGCATCTGCTGCTGACTACAAATGTGGGTAGAAGTGGGGAAATCCAATCTGTCATGAGTGGGTGGGGTGGTGGTGGGGGGGTGTGTTGTGTTTGTGGAAGAGGGCGCTTTAGCACCAGCGGGCTCCCTTCGGGGGCATCGTCTTCCCGCTGTTGGATGAAATGGATAGCTGTGATTACGGCCGGCTGGAGGCTGAACCCTCACCTTCCCCAGAACCACATCCACCCAGTCTGTGCTTCCAGAACCACATCCACCCAGTCTGTGCATCCAGAACCACATCCACCCCAGTCTGTGCTTCCAGAACCACATCCACCCAGTATGTGCATCCAGAACCACATCCACCCAGTATGTGCTTCCAGAACCACATCCACCCAGTATGTGCTTCCAGAACCACATCCACCCAGTCTGTGCATCCAGAACCACATCCACCCAGTCTGTACATCCAGAACCACATCCACCCAGTCTGTGCATCCAGAACCACATCCACCCAGTCTGTGCATCCAGAACCACATCCACCCAGTCTGTGCATCCAGAACCACATCCACCCAGTCTGTGCATCCAGAACCACATCCACCCAGTATGTGCTTCCAGAACCACATCCACCCAGTATGTGCATCCAGAACCACATCCACCCAGTATGTGCTTCCAGAACCACATCCACCCAGTCTGTGCATCCAGAACCACATCCACCCAGTATGTGCTTCCAGAACCACATCCACCCAGTCTGTACATCCAGAACCACATCCACCCAGTCTGTACATCCAGAACCACATCCACCCAGTCTGTGCATCCAGAACCACATCCACCCAGTCTGTGCATCCAGAACCACATCCACCCAGTCTGTGCATCCAGAACCACATCCACCCAGTCTGTACATCCAGAACCACATCCACCCAGTCTGTACATCCAGAACCACATCCACCCAGTCTGTACATCCAGAACCACATCCACCCAGTCTGTGCATCCAGAACCACATCCACCCAGTCTGTACATCCAGAACCACATCCACCCAGTCTGTGCATCCAGAACCACATCCACCCAGTCTGTGCATCCAGAACCACATCCACCCAGTCTGTACATCCAGAACCACATCCACCCAGTCTGTACATCCAGAACCACATCCACCCAGTCTGTACATCCAGAACCACATCCACCCAGTCTGTGCATCCAGAACCACATCCACCCAGTCTGTACATCCAGAACCACATCCACCCAGTCTGTGCATCCAGAACCACATCCACCCAGTCTGTGCATCCAGAACCACATCCACCCAGTCTGTGCATCCAGAACCACATCCACCCAGTCTGTGCTTCCAGAACCACATCCACCCAGTCTGTGCATCCAGAACCACATCCACCCAGTCTGTGCATCCAGAACCACATCCACCCAGTATGTGCTTCCAGAACCACATCCACCCAGTCTGTGCATCCAGAACCACATCCACCCAGTCTGTACATCCTGCTCACACACTGCACCGTCCTGAACCTCCTGACATGGGCCCACAGATCAAATCCTCAGAAGAGCCCAAAGTAGAGATGACTGATGAAAATGGACGGCACATACCGTATGTCAAACACACGTCAGTTTAGGTTCCACATTTGATCTGCAGTGAAATAATAACATAATAGCATGGAAATAAGGGCAAGTCCAAACTTTTGTCTTTGTTCTAGTGCAAAAAAATCACATTAAATTAAGAAAGTATTTACATTCAAATGCTATCCAAACTTTTATTGATTTATTTCAAACATGCAAAGAAACAAAATAAAACAAACAAAGCAAATTAAGACAAAAAAGAAAATAACATTTAAATGAACATAATCTGGCTCCAGAGGAGGAGGTGTCTGGGCATCCCTGCTTAGACTGTTACCCCCGTGACCCGGCCCCAGATAAGCGGAAAATAATGGATGGATGAACATAATCTATCTTCAAGTATGTGCAAGTCTGAATATCAGTAAAAAAAAAAAAATGCTTCAAATATTCAACACATGGTGTCAAGTTGAGTGTACGTTCTTGCAACTCCATGAAAAATACACTGTAAAAAAAAAAATCTGTAATTTAACAGAATTTTCACTGTTTATTTGACAGATTTTTCCTGTATTTTTAAGATACCCGAAAATATCAATGAAATGACAAAAACAGACTGTGATTTTACATGTCAAATGGAAAAGAACACAAAAAAAACTGTAACTGTGAAGAACCAAAAAATTTCAATTTTTTTCTTTCTTTTTTTTCACAGAAAATACAGTTAAAATACAATTTGCAAATGTATCATAATTTTACAAATATTTATTTTCTATTTATGAGATTAAACTGTTAATTTAAAGTTTAATACTTTAAAAAATATAATAAAACCAGATAAAATTACTGACAATTAACGGTAACAGAAGTATTAGTTCTGTCAGTTGAACCAGACTTGTTTGTTAATTGACAAATATCTTGTGTAATTACAGGAGGTTTCACAACAAAACTGTTGAATAAATGTATTTTTGTGAATGTATAACATGTATAAGCACTGATAAACTGTCCAAATACAGTTTTTATCAGTGGACTGGACAACTGAGTCTCACTGAAAATTATTTATATATATATTTATAGGGAATTGGATTGTTTTAATACATGTTAATATCTTTTTTATTAAACATTAAAAAGTAAAAAAACAAAAAAACAAAACAAAACCAAAACAAAACAAACAAAAACAAAACAAAAAACAAAAACAAAACAAACAAAAAAATTATATATATATATATATATATATATATATATATATATATATATATATATATATATATATAAAATCTCATGTAAAGTTAGAGCAAAAAACTGTATTTTAATTATGGAAAATTACTGTATTTTTATGAGATGGCTATTTTCCATTATTTAACAGTATTTTTTTGGCACCCCTGCTGCCGGAATATTAGTTTTTTTTCATGCATGAAAGGGTTAAATTCATTTTTGCTTTAGTTGGACCATTAAGGATTATCCCAAACAAGGAGCTACTTTATATGAAATAAATGTTGGAATGGCAATCATATTAAAAAGTGCTTTCTGTCGGGACATGACTGTGTTTTGACCCTTCCGTAACTCAAACACGACGCTCAATGTCACCAAAGGTTGACAAACCCAGGCTCCTCCCCTTTTGGATCGATGTGTTCTATAATTAAACAGGCCTGTCTTCGCCTCATGCCCCAGTCTTTCACCTAATTTCATGAGAGTCGGTGTTGTTGCACTGTAAAAAAAAAAAAAAACAGTAAAAAAATTGTATATTCCAGCAGCAGGGGTGCCAAAAAATACTGTAAATAACAGAAAATAACCATCTCATAAAAATACAGTAATTTTCTATAATTAAAATGCCGTTTTTTTTGCCCTAACTGTATGTGAGATTTTGCTTTTTTTTTTTTAACTTTTAATGTTTAATAAAGAATCTTTTCATGTATTAAAACAATCCAATTCCTATAAATAACATATAAATAATTTTCAGTGAGACTCAGTTGTCCAATCCACTGATAAAAACTGTATTTGGACAGTTTATCAGTGCTTATACATGTTATACATTCACAAAAATACATTTATTCAACATTTTTGTTGTGAAACCTCCTGTAATACACAAGATATTTGTCAATTAACAAACAAGTCTGGTTCAACTGACAGAACTAATACTTCTGTTACTGTTAACTGTCAGTAATTTTTTCTGGTTTTTAATATATATATTTTTTACAGTATTAAACTTTAAATGAACAGTTTAATCTCATAAATAGAAAAGACATATTTGTGAAATTATGATACATTTGCAAATGTATTTTAGCTGTATTTTTCTGTGAAAAAAGAAAAAAATTCTTTTAAAAAATGTAAATTTTATGGTTATTCACAGTTACAGTTTTTTTCATGTTATTTTATATGTTATTATTATATATTATTTGACATGTAAAATCACAGTCTGTTTTTGGAATTTCACTGATATTTTCCTATATCTCGATAATACAGGAAAAATCTGTAAATAAACAGTAAAATTCAGTTAAATTCCAGATTTTTTTTTTCCATTGTGTCGTTTGAACCGTTGTCCTGTTTACTGTGGACTTCAGTGGGTTCTTCTGCGCTCTGACGCATACGCTCATGTTCTAATGACACGAGTAAACATGACAGCTGGGCCAAGGCGAACCGGCGTATCAGCCTCGTTACGAAGTGGACGAAAAACACAGAGACGGGTGGAAAAAAAAAGAAAAGAAAGAAAAAACACGGAGAACATGGGGAGGGTGACGGGTGGAATGACTTCATGTTTTCAGGACGGGGACGACGAGGAGACGAGGACAGAACCGGACAGGACGGGGGGGTCTGGAGGGAGCGGACCGCACAGGAAACAGGGGCAGGGGTCTGGTCTGGGCCTCAGGGGGGTCTGGGGTCGGGATGTGATACCTCTAATTTGATTGCAGACAGAGCCCGGGGGGGGCTGTCGGATCAACTGCCACCCAGTTACAGTGACATGCACTCGACTTCAGTTCGAAACTTCATGTGGTAAACAGTCGACCATCAGCCTCGAGACATGAGGACTTTCATTTTACAAACTAGAACCCCCACCCCCATCACCACTGAAATGTAATCATTTGTTCCTTGTGTCAGTATCAACATTTCCTGAAAATTTCATCAAAATCCATCCATAACTTTTTGAGTTATCTTGCAAACAGACAGAAAAACAAAACCCATCACCACCAACATTTAATTATTAATAATAATAATAATACATTTTATTTATAGGTGCCTTTCAGGACACTCAAGGTCACCATACAGAGTTGTTAAAAATAAATGAAACACAATTAAAATTACACATATAAATATATGTTTGTGTATGTACACTATGTATGTGTAATCATTTCTTCCTTGTGTCAGTATCAACATTTCCTGAAAATTTCATCAAAATCCTTCTATAACTTTTTGAGTTATCTTTCTAACAGACAGAAAAACAAACAACCCCCTCCCCCATCACCATTCAAATGTAATCATTTCTTCCTTGTGCCAGTATCAACATTTCTTGAAAATCTGTCCTTAACTTTTTGAGCTATCCTGCTAACAGACAAACAGACAAACACACAAAGCAAAGTGATCACAGTTCCTCCTGGCAGACGTAATTATCAGTTCTCAGTTCCATGAGTCTCACTGGTCGCTTTTCCATTGGACATCTGCACAAAACTTTACCGATATTTACTAATGTCAAAAAAAACAGAATTGCGTAACGTCAGTTTTTCCATTAAATCCCAAATGCGATGATTTGTTTATTTATATTAGTTCCTATCAGTGATCAATAGGAACTGTATTGATATCTACTGATGTAACACTGCAGTTTGCCCATTTGGGACAAATTAAGGTTTTCTTATCTCTAAATATTTTCATATTCGTTTGGTTTTTACCTGTTATGTATGTGTGTGTGTGTATATATATATATATATATATATATATATATAATATATATATATATATATAGTGTGATTATATATGTGTGTATATATATGTGTGTGTGTATATATATATATATATATATATATATATATAACTATGTGTGTGTGTGTGTGTAATAACAGTGGCTCATATGTATAAAACAGGGGTTTCTGGGACTTGGACGTGTCTTGTTGGAACTTGCAGCCCAGTCATTCAACCTCCACCTTTCATATATCTGAACACATTTGGGGTTTTTGTCTCCGTTCGTTCGTGGTGTTTAATTAGTAGGTTTTTTCTGTCTGAGTGCAGCGTCGCCAGGTGGAACGTGTGCTGTCGTCTAATTCTGTGTGTGTGTGTGTGTGTGTGTGTGTGTGTGTGTGTGTGTGTGTGTGTTTTCAGAGCCGGAAGAAAAGAAAGTCAAGTCAAAGAAAGAGAAGATGAAGGAGAGGAGAGAGCGCTGGCTCAACAGTGAGTAGATTTCAGCACGTGGCCTGTTCGCAGGAATGCACACATATGACAACGCCACGGGTTACGACAAGGTAGCACACATGTGGGTTCAGACGAGGGCTGGAAGTCCTGGAAACACTGGAAAATAATTGAAATGTAATGTGTTTTCAAGGTCTGAAAAGTTGCTTGGATTTTAGGTCTTATTTTCCTTCAGGTTCCAAATTCAGCCCTGATTTGATCTGCAGTGGGCCGGACCAGTGAAATAAGAACATAAAGAATGACAACTCCAATTTTTGTCTTTGTTTTAGTGTAAAGAAAAAAAAAATCATTAAATTATGAAATACTACTTTTATAAACTATCCAAACAAAACAGATGTGAATAACCTGAAAAAACGGACATTTCTTCAGTAAAATCAGTGTAATTTTCTCAGTCTTCTTCCTCCACTTCTCATTAGTCCATGTGCATTCTGGATCAGATCTCCAAAGACACTAAACATGAGGAACAGGAAGAAAAGAGTTCAAACTGGACTGAATTTAATACAGACATTTCAGGTTGGACACATTTGTTCAGGTTAGTCACATTTTATTGGTACAGGAGAGTTTGGAAATGGAAAGAGTTTCACAATTTAATGGGATTTTTTTGCACTAAAACAAAGACAAATATTTGAAGTTCTTAATTCAAAATTTTTTGCTCAATTTAACATTTTTTTGCTAAATTTAAGATTTTTTTTTTTGCTTAATTCAAGATTTTTTTTGGCTTAATTCAAGATTTTTTTTTTTTTTTTTTTGCTTAATTCAATTCAAGACAGTGGAATTTTTGACTTTGCAAAACATCCCACGGGTCAGATTGGAACCTTTGGCGGGACGCATTTGGCCCCTGGGACGCATGTTTGACAGCCCTGGTTTAAGTGCTTGAAATTCTACCTCTGTGATGTGATTTATTTATTTATTTTTCCTTTTAACTCAAGCCAAGTTACTTACACAGAGCGGATACATTTGTAAAAATAAAAATGTCCAAAAGAACATTTCCAGGTGTTCTCAGGTCGACTCCAGGCACAGTTTTATCTGAATTTTGTCTCTGTGTGAGTGTGTATTTAATTTCTAAATAACACAAAGTTTTATCTAAAAAAAAAAAAAAAAGGGAAGCTTGGCTTCAATCAAAGAACAAAAAAAGTGTTCAAATGCAATTTTTGGATCTCAAATATTTTTTTGCATTCAAACATTTGAATGATGCATGTTCTGACTTTAATCTCATTAATTCTTATTTTTTCTCAGAAATCTGACTTTAATCTCAGAATTCTGACATTTTTCTCAGAATTCTGACTTAATTCCTCAGACTTCTGACTTTTTTCTCATAAAAATCTAATATTCAAAAAACATTTTGACCTCTTTTTTTTTTTTTTTTCCCCAGTGGCCCTAATCCTCTTCTGTACTGTAACAGACCTGCATGAATCATGTCTTTTTTTTTTTTTTTTTTTTGTCAGTTGCTTCCTCTTCATGTCTTACTCAGTAGAAGACAAACAACAGCGTACGTTCCAGGACACACTCCAGGTTTTACCACAGACAATGAAACTGCAATTAACAAATGTAGTAGTTTGGGTAAACGTCCTGCGTTGGAGTCCTCCTATAATTATAGCTCGTCTCGCCGACACCGCCGGCATGGCTACCGCCGCCATCATCCTCCCATAATTGTGATCAGGGTTGTAATCATAGCCTCGTGCGAGCCAATCAATTCCTGGTAACACAAGGCGTATCCTTTTCAGGGTATAATTAGGCGCTAATGGCCGTGCGACTCAATCCTGCTGAAACTTTAGACCGGCTCCACGGCTGACAGTTTTCAGGAAATTAGAGGAAAATTAGAATGAAAGATGAGCCTTTGTTCGTAGCAGAGACTCAAAGAAGGGAGCGGATATTCCAGGTAAAGCTGCAGAAGCATCCAGAACATAAAAAATACAGAGCTGAAACAAGCATCTCACCAGGAAAGAGTTTTATTTTACTGAGCGTCTATGAGGTGACAGACATGACGGAGCCAGGCCTCCGCCGGCTAACGAGCTCTGCACCAAACAGCCCAGGGCAGGGCTTTTGTCGCATTTTTGCTTTCAAGCGGACTATAAATAGTTTTATCATCCAGTATGCTGTCAGCGTACGTGGATTTGGTGTCAACTGATCAATGAAAAGGCAAACGTTGTGTCATTTGCCTGAGGGTTTTTGATCTCGGTAAGCGTGAAACGGCGGTGGGCTGTCATGTTTGAGTTTGGAGTACAAGTTTGTGTAGGGTTTTTGACTGAGGTGTTTTCCCAAAAACAGTGAATAATTTACAGGAGAACCCCCGCAGGACAAGTTTAATTTGTTCCCATGACTGAGCTTGTTTACAATTTACTCCTTTTCAAATCAGTTTTCCCGACTGAAATTAATTGGAATATAATTAATTTGTTCCAGTTCCTAAAAACACCCAAAAGGCACCCAAAAACGGCCCCTAAAATCACAAAAAAACCATTGAAAACCATATAAAAACCCAGAACAATCACTCGAAGCCACCCAGAAGTCACAGTTGAGGTGCGGCAAAAAATCTCCCAAAAACCACCAGTCCTTACAGGGGTTTTTGGTTGTTTGTTTTTTTAGTCCTTAAGGTTTTTTGGTTTGTTTTGTTTTTTTAGTGCTTACAGGGTTTTTACCTCCGCCAAGAGGTTCTGTTTTTTGCCAGGGTTTGTCTGTCCGTTAGTGTGCACACATTAACTCAAAAAGTTATGGGACAGATTTGGATGAAATTTTCAGGGTTTTGTTGGAAATGGGATAAGGAAGAAATGATAAATTTTGGTGGTGATCGGGGGTGGAAGGGGCCCACGGGGGGGGCCACTGCTCAGCCTTGGCGGAGGTCTGCGCCTCTCTGAGTGCTTCCAGTTTTGGTTTGTTTTTGTTTTTTTTTTTTTGTGCTTACAGGGTTTTTTTTTGGTTTGTTGTTTTTTAGTGCTTACAGGTTTTTTTTTTTTGTTTTTTTTGTTAGTGCTACAGGTTTTTTTTTATTTGTTTTTTTTAGTGCTTACAGGGTTTTTTGGTTTGTTTTGTTGTTGTTTAGTGCTTACAGGTTTTTTGGTTTTTTTTTTTTTTTTTTTAGTGCTTACAGGGTTGTTTTTTTTGTTTTTTTTTTTAGTGCTTACAGGGTTTTTTTTTTTGGTTTTTTTTAGTGCTTACAGGGTTTTTTTTTTTGTTTTTTTTGTTTTTTAGTGCTTACAGGGTTTTTTTGTTTTTTTTTTTTTTTTTAGTGCTTACAGGGTTTTTTTTTTTTAGGCTTACAAGGTTTTTTTTTTTTTTTTTAGTGCTTACAGGGTTTTTTTTTTTTTTTTTTTTTTTTAGTGCTTACAGGGTTTTGTTGTTTTTTTGTTTGTTTTTTTTAGTGCTTACAGGTTTTTTTTTGTTTGTTTTTTTTTTTTTTAGTTACAGGTTTTTTTTTTTTTTTTTTTTTTTTTTAGTGCTTACGGGTTTTTTTTGTTTTTTTTTTAGTGCTTACAGGTTTTTTTTTTTTTTTTTTTTTTAGTGCTTACAGGGTTTTTTGGTTTGTTTTTTTTTTAGTGCTTACAGGTTTTTTTGGTTTGTTTTTTTTTTTTAGTGCTTACAGGGTTGTTTTTTTTGTTTTTTTTTTTAGTGCTTACAGGTTTTTTTTTTTTTTTTTTTTTTTAGTGCTTACAGGGTTTTTTTTTTTTGTTTTTTTTTTAGTGCTTACAGGGTTTTTTTTTTTTTTTTTTTTTTTTTTAGTGCTTACAGGGTTTTTTTTTTTTTTTAGTGCTTACAAGGTTTTTTTTTGTTTTTTTTTTTTTAGTGCTTACAGGGTTTTTTTTTTTTTTTTTTTTTAGTGCTTACAGGGTTTTGTTTTTTTTTTGTTTTTTTTTTTTTTAGTGCTTACAGGTTTTTTTTTTTTTTTTTTTTAGTGCTTACAGGGTTTTTTGTTTTTTTTGTTTGTTGTTTTTTTTAGTGCTTACAGGGTTTTTTTTTTGTTTGTTTTTTTTTTTTAGTGCTTACAGGGTTTTTTTTTGTTTGTTTTTTTTTTTTAGTGCTTACAGGGTTTTGTTTTTTTTTTTTTTTTTTTTTAGTGCTTACAGGTTTTTTTTTGTTTTTTTTTTAGTGCTTACAGGGTTTTTTTTGTTTTTTTTTTTTTTTAGTGCTTACAGGTTGTTTTTTTTTGTTTTGTTTTTTTTAGTGCTTACAGGTTTTTTGTTTGTTTTTTTTTTTAGTGCTTACAGGGTTTTTTTTTTTTTTTTTTTTAGTGCTTACAGGGTTTTTTTTTTTTTTTTTTTTTAGTGCTTACAGGGTTTTTTTTTTTTTTTTTTTTTTTTTTTAGTGCTTACAGGGTTTTGTTTTGTTTTTTTTTTTTTTTTAGTGCTTACAGGGTTTTTTTTTTTTTTTTTTTTTTTTTTTTTAGTGCTTACAGGGTTAACGGTTCCTTCAGTGTTTGCTGCTCTTGGACTCCTTGTTACTTTGCTCCTGTTGGCTTCAGTCTGCCTGTAACTCCTGCTCCTCTGTGTGTTTCTCAGAGATCAGTTTCATTAAACAGTTCCAGGAGCAGCAGGCGGCCACGGCGCGCAGACAGGCCACGCCCGTAGTGGGAGACCTGAGGCCATTGGCCGACGCCCTCCCTGAACTCTGTCAGCTCCGCCCCCTGCCAACACCGACACTTCTGTACGACGCAAAAAAACAGGAAAAACAAAGTGTAAGTGTCTAAGTGACAACTGTGTGTGTGTGTGTGTGTGTGGGGGGGGGGGGGGGGGGGGGGGGGGGGTGGTGGTGGTGGAGATGGATGGATGGATGGATGGATGGATGGATGGACGGACCTCAGATTCTGGACTCGCTGTCGTCACTGGACCTGCTGATGTCACTGTTTGTAACACATGGAAATGACCAAAAATAGTCACTTTTCCAGATAGTGGGTTAAAGTTCAAGGGCAGACCCCTCATGTGAGACCAAAGTCCAGATCAAAGCCGTCACAGATGCTTCTAGGAACCATGTAAATCCTGTCAGGATTAGACTGATGCCGGGGACTTTTTCAATTCCGTCCTCCTCCTTAGAGCTCCCCCTCCGCCTGGACCGCCCCCTCCGCCTGGACCCGCCACTGCACTGCGCCGTTTGTGTGATGAAGCAGTTATTCACATGGTCGTAAATGTCTGAACGTTCACGGCCTGGAGCACTTCTGCACTAATAAGGATGGGGGGAGTGGACTTAGAGACCCCCCCACCCCCGTCACAACACTTCAGTAGGACTATGGCTGCGATTCAGAGTCATTATTGTAACACAAGTAGAAAATTCAACTACAACTAGAAGCACTCGGAGAGCGCAGACCTCCGCCAAGGCTGATCAGTGGCCCCCCCCGTGGTGGGCCCCCCCCACGCCAAGGAAGTTATGTTTTTGCCAGGGTTTGTTGTTTGTTTGTCTGTCTGTTTGTCTGTCCGTTAGTGTGCAACATAACTCAAAAAGTTATGGACAGATTTGGATGAAATTTTCAGGGTTTGTTGGAAATGGGCCCCCCCGTGGGCCCCCCACCCCGATCACCACCAAAATTTAATCATTTCTTCCTTATCCCATTTCCAACAAACCCTGAAAATTTCATCCAAATCTGTCCATAACTTTTTGAGTTCTGTTGCACACTAACGGACAGACAACAACAGACAAACCCTGGCAAAAACAGAACCTCCTTGGGGAGGTAATAACCTGTCGATTTGTACTTTTAATGTTCAGCTTTTACATTTATGTGTAAAAATAAACTCCTTCAGTCTAATGGAGTCCACTTACATCCACTCCGTTATCCGATTTTTGGAGTTATCCGATTATTCCAGTGATCTTGTAAACAGGATAATCCGATCGGCGTTATCCAATAACAGCAGTAATCTGATTATGAGAAATCGGATTACCACACTTGGATTAATCATCTATCATTAGTTGTTTTTTCCATTGATCCTCAAACTGTGCAAATATAACTAGTGCATAAACATTTACCTCATGGAAAAACGACAATTTCACCATTTTTGATTAAAAGCTTTTGCGCTGGCAAGAGGTGGTTTTTTTGGGCGTAGTGCAAATGGTATATCATCCAAAACTGGAATGGAAAGACCTTTTTCACAACTAGAGTCATGTGAATAAAAAAACGGATGTTGACGGACATTACAAGTGAAGAAGAAGAGAACCGTGTCGGTTGTGTGCACACACCAGGACACCACATCATTTTATAATTTAGTAGGAGACAGAGGGGAAATGTATCATAATAATAATGATATATCTGTAAATGAAAAATATTTACATTCGTCTCCGTGTTTATAGAATGACTTCTACGTTCCATCTTTATTTTAGTTCAGTTTGTGGCTTATTTTGTCAATGGTAATTATTACATTATTGATGTATCATAAACATTTTATTCATTACTCTGACTGTTTTTGTTCATTTTGTTCCTCCTTTTTTTCTTTTTTTTTCTTTTTTTTTCTTTTTTTTTTTTTACTTTTTTTTACTACAGTTTTTTGCTTATTGTAAATGTTCCTTTCCTTCTGCTGGTCCATATTCTGCTGGTTTCGAACATGTCAGTGGTTCCAGATATCAGTCTAGTTCCTATTGGTCGCTGATAGAAGTCATACATGGACTTTGATTGGATGAGTTGAGTTGTCCTCCAGTGGAAGTCCCGCCCACTTGTATTCTAGTTAGGTTGACCTGCATCCAGACCACAGGACTGGAACATAGAGGTAGAACACATAGAACAGACGCTGACGTACAGGGAAACTGGAACTACTTTTGTTTCATAAATGTGGAATCGACCAATAGTTCATCCAGACACGTTTCAGACAGAATAATAAGGAGTAGTATCATGTTTCAGGTTGTGGGGTTTAATGATAATTTGTTCATTTTTTTACTGTCCAGGCCAGTGAAGAGGACCGAACCCACAGACTTCAGCCAAATGAAGCAGTCACAGAAACGCAAACTCTTGTAAGACGTTTCTGTTTTTTTTTTTTGTTTTTTTTTTAATCAGAATTAGTTTCCAAAAACTCATTCATGTCTATTCTGTTGTTTTTACTTGGTGTTTTTATGTCACTGTTTTTACCTCCTCAGACCCACGAAATGTCAAAGTACCAGTTTTTTTTTTTCATTAAATCAGTGCCTATACTGGAAACATCAACAGTTTTTTCAGATGCAGTTTTTAAATTATATGGAATGTCCTTTGTGGTGGACAGTTTTCTTTTTTCGTTTTTTTTTTTTTTTTTTTTTGTATAAAGTTGTGAAACTCTTGTCCACAAATGTGGACAGAAAACCCAGAGCTGGGTCTGAGGAGGTTAAAGTGGCATTAACCTACACTGTAAAAAAAAAAAAAAAAAAAAAAAACTAAAAAAAAAAGGTATTATTCCTGCAGCAGGAGTGCCAAAAAATACTGTTAAATAACAGAAAATAACCATCTCATAAAAATACGGTAATTTTCCATAATTAAAATACCGTTTTTTGCCCTAACTTTACATGAGATTTTGTATATATTTTTTTAACTTTTTAATGTTTAATAAAGATATTACATGTATTAAAACAATCCAATTACCTATAAATATATATAAATAATTTTCAGTGAGACTCAGTTGTCCAATCCACTGATAAAACTGTATTTGGACAGTTTATCAGTGCTTATACATGTTATACATTCACACAAATACATTTATTCAACAGTTTTGTTGTGAAACCTCCTGTAATTACACAAGATATTTGTCAATGAACAAACAAGTCTGGTTCAACTGACAGAACAAATACTTCTGTTACCGTTAACTGTCAGTAATTTTATCTGGTTTTATTTTATTTATTTTTTACAGTATTAAACTTTAAATTAACAGTTTAATCTCATGAATAGAAAAGAAATATTTGTGAAATTATGATACATTTGCAAATGTATTTGAACTGTATTTTTCTGTGAAAAAAGAAAAAAATTCTTTTAAAAAATTGAAATTTTTGGTTATTCACAGTTCCAGTTTTTTCATGTTATTTTCCATTTGACATGTAAAATCACAGCCTATTTTTGTCATTTCATTGATTTTCCTGTATCTTAAAAATACAGAAAAAAATCTGTAAAATAAACAGTGAAAATTCTTACAGATTTTTTTTTTTTTACAGTGAGCTTTACACCAAACAAAAAAAACCTCCAAAACTGTCCACTGCAAAGGATGTTCCATGAAAATAATTTTTTTAAAAAAGCATCTGAAAAAACTGTTGCATCTTGATGTTTCCAATATAGGCAATTATTTAATAAAAAAAAAGCCAAAACTTGTACTTTTCCTGAAAAAACTGAACAATAACTAATCCAATTTTTATGCAGAATATTGGGAAAAAAATACATTGTGTTTTTTGCATTAAAAATGGTGTGTTTCCATTACAAACATGACATTTAAAGGGTTAAAAATATGACAGTTATTGAGTATTTGGTAGTATCTCGTTAATTCAGAAAAAACAGAGCAATTTTACAAAACTTGTACTTTCCTGGGTCTCAGGAGGTTAAAAAAAAAAAAAAAGCTCTCACCTTTCGTGTTTTTCTCGCAGAGAAACGGAGACGAGCCGTTTCAGTGACGCCATCAAAAGCCTGGCCACCAAAACCAACCCTCTGGCGGATATCGGCGAACAGCTGAGGAAGAGGATGAGGCAGGAGGAAGAGCAGGGTCCAAGCTAACAGAGGGAGGACGGACCCCGACCCAGAAGGAGGACGGACCTGACGCTCCTCATGGATTAAAGGATGTCGGTAAAAACAGTGGGAGAGGCCGACCAATAAACCAACAAACTCATGCTGAGTCAGAGCGGATCAGGAGCAGACGGAGCGTGGAATCCACATGGAAACGCATTTACAGACATCAGAACATATTTAAGAACCACCATCAGCTCAGACGCAGTGGGTTAGAAAAAAAAAAATCTAAAACTGTGTGAACTGTGGAAGAACTGGACGCATTGAAACCACAAAAGAAAAATAACAAATATTAATAAAAGTTGATGATTTTAAAACGTATGTATTGTATTTGTATTTATTGGCATGACCTTCCAGGATCCAGGTGAGCGTAGTATGCAAAACTTTGAACTTCGTGTTATTAAAGGTCATTATTTGTCGTAATTTGTTTTTGCCCAGAATTCAAAAGTTGTTCATTTTTGCCTGATTTTTTTTTTTTTTAATTCTATCCATCCACTAAAATCATCCCATTCTAAATAGTGTTAAATTCCTACATTAACACCCTTCGACCACGTGAGTACAAAATACACACTGACACCTTTTAGCATTTAATACAGAAGAGGATTAGAGCCAGTGGAAAAAAACAGGTCCAATATGTGTGGGGTTTTTTAATTATTCTGAGAAAAAAAAGTCAGAATTCTGAGATTAAAGTCAGAATTCTCAGAAAAAAGACAATTAAAAAGTTCAAATTCTGAGATGTAAGTCAGAATTCTGAGAAAAAAAGTCATAAGTCTGAGATAAAAGTCAGAATTCTGAGGAAAAATGTCGTAATTCATCAAAAAAAGTCAGAATTCTGAGATTAAAGTCAGAATACTGACTTTTTCACATAGTAATATTAAAAATATGTATATGTTGGACATTTTTTTTTTTTTTTTTTGTCCAGGGGCCCTGATCCTATTCTGTAATTTAACATCTGACCTACAGCACAAAAATAATAATGCATATGAACCAGTGTCTGTGTTAATCATTGACATATGACAGGATGAAAAAACTGAACAAGAACTAATCCAATTTTTATGCAGAATATTGGATAAAAAAAAGAAGTGTTTTTGCATTAAAAATGGTTTGTTTCCATTACAAACGTGGCATTTAAAGGGTTAAAAATATGACAGTTATTGCGTATTTGTAGTTTTGTTTATGGCTCAAATTGATGAAACACAAAAAAAATGAAGTTAAATCAAACTATGAAAAAAACATTTGGAGTCAAAAATAAGTGAAACATCGCAACGAGATAGCCCTGATAAGTGTAAAATAGGTTTTCTATAAAAACAAACAGATTCTTCATTGTTTCCTGCATCTTAAATGTGCATCATGTTCAGTTTGCTTATGTTAAAACTGTTTTGTTTTTTTGTTTTTTTTTACATGTCAGTTAAACAGAAGTACACACCTGTAACAGTAAAAGAATCCAAACTCATGTCCGTGTCTGTCTTTGTGTGAGTCTAAGTGTTGTGTCCTGTTTGGGTCTTTTTTGTTCCACTTAATTTCCTCACATGTTTTCCATTCTTTCCAACGCTCCTGAGTGCAGACGTAATGAGGCGTGTTGCAGCTTGGTTCTTTAATCCTCTTCCTTCCTTCCTTTTTTCTGCAGCGTTTGTTTACGTCTGTTCCTGAAGTTCCAGATCCTCGGCTGTCGTTAACTCTGTCAAGTCTCACTTAGATGTGAGCGTCCGTTTGGTGTCAGAGGAATGAAGCACCCAGCAGCTATACAAAAGGAGTCAGTGAAGGTTAAGAGGAAAAAAGGGGGGGGGGGGGGGTGAGTCTGGACCTGCACGAAGAAGAGAGGGAGGGCAAGGTAGATAGATAGATAGATAGATAGATAGATAGATAGATAGATAGATAGATAGATAGATAGATAGATAGATAGATAGATATAGTGCATTGGTTTGGTTTAAATTCTTGTCTTTGTTTCTAAAATGCTTCACATGGTTTGAACTTTAACCTCATAAAGACCCAGTGTTACTTTTGCGTCAGCTCCCAAATGAATTTTCTCCATATGTGACCTTTCCTAAGTGATTTATCACCATTTATAATATATCATCCTCTGTATTTGTATTTCATCAGTATAAATCAGGTATTTTCCTATATTTAATTCACTGATCATGTAAATGTTCATAAAAGCTCAGATTAAAGTTGAAGTTTATTAATAAAAAACAGACAAAACTGCAGAAAAAGTGTCTTTTCAGTCGAATCTGTCATTAACTGAACATAAACCCACTGTGTCCGTTCACTGGCAGTGATCCAACTCCATGGGTTTGACTGGGGAATCACATGTTTACATTTTATTCATTTTATTGCTTATTTCCTCCATGTTATTATTATTTGTACATTTTCTCATTTGCTGTTGTTAGTTCAGTTTGTGGCTCATTTTGTCAGTGTCATATAAATTGTTCTTATTAATTTTGTTCATTGTTTCATTAGTTTGGCTGTTTTGTTCTTTTTGTTGCTTTGTTTTTTTTTTAACTCAATTTTAGTACATTTTTTGCTTATTTTTTGTATTATATATTATTTTGTAGGGTTTTTTATTCGTTTTGTTCATTTTCTCCACTGTCATTGATCCAACTCCATGGGTTTGACTGGGGAATCAATGTTGTAGAAAATGATGGTGTTTCCACGGTAACTACGGAGCCTCTGAATGTCCAAATATGGTCATATCTGATGACCATGAAAAAATGAAGAACTGTATTTACACCAGTTATGACATGGATTGATAGGCTTAGTGGATATTAAACTGTTTGGATCAGTAGATGGTTTTGGTTGTCAGTGGATGTTTGGTTCTTATGGGTTAATTTCTCTCAACATTGACTTTTGTAAATTTTATTTATTTATTTATTTTTTAATCTATGACTATGATTTTAAATGTTAAATTTAACTTTAAGGAAACTAAACTCAGAGATGGTTTTACTTCATTTCTCTCAACATTGATTTTTGTTTTAAATCCATGACTCTGATTTTAAATGTTTTCCTCTAAGTTTCTAAAACTATTTTCCTGCTCTGACTGTAAATACTCATTTTCTACCAGTCTAACCATCTACTTTCATCATATCTCACTTAAACTTTAAGGAGATATTGACGTTTTCATGTCCGTTCCTCATGAACAGAATATCTGACAGCTGTGGACATGATGTGTCCACATATTTATGTCCATATAGTTTAGAAACATCAATATGTCCTTAAATAATATTTTAGAAATTTAGAAGTAGAACATTTCAAATCACAGTCATGGATAAAAAAAAAAAAAACTAAGAGAAATTAAGTACAAACCATCTGTGAGGCATTTTGGAATCACAGATCACATACTTTGAAAGTGGAGGGTCTGGTGGGATTAAAACAGCACAATATTCTACAAAGCAAGAAATAAAGGACTTCAAAGTAACAAATTATCCATAGAGGAACTCAATAGGAAGCATTTCACTAGAAACAAATCTAAATAAATGTGCATTTCATATTGTGGAGTTTTTTTGTTTTTTTTTCTTTGTGTTTTTTTGTTTGCTTTTTTAACAAAATATATATTCGAAAAAATTCAGATGTCAAAAACTTTCTTTTCCACAGATGTGGAACCAATGAACAGGAGCAGAGCCACAGGTCAAACCACAGGGGTACTGGGGGGGGGGGGGGGGCAGCTCCTGATGTAGACCCAGACCCCATAAAGAGACAAAAGTATCAGGACGGGGGGTGTTGGATAATTCCTCTGACTTTGTGAAACATGATAGTACAATACAAGTCAACTCCTGTCTCAGTGTGGGCACAGTTGGATGGAAAACCTCCTCGGACCCCCCTCCAGTGGACTGGACCATTTGAACCACGGCGGCGCTAAAGTCAAGTGAGCAGACTGCAGCTGTGGTAAAAACACACACGGACATGGACAGGGGTGGAAGTAACCAGCGCAGGTCTAACCTGCAGAAAATGTGTTGTTTTAAAACTTTATTTCAGTGTTTGGTTGGTGTATGCGTACAGGCCGGTGTGTTTGTCAGTTCATTTACTTCTCATTGTTCCGCTGAGGCTAATACAGTTCATGCTAACCTTAGCTAACTTCTTAGCCAGGTAAGCTTTTTTTTTCTCAATTTTATTCAAAATATTTCGGTTTACAAGACATGAATTTTGAACAAACATCAAGATGTCAAAAAGAAAAAGCATTTGAACAAATAAATAAATAAATAAATGCTTAGATTTACAGACAAAGTAGAATAATCTTAGTAAGATAAGCTAAGTCTGTGTAGACCACTGCCACTGACGTCAGGGGTCACGTGACTTATGTTTACACGGCCATATTGGAAGACAGCCCACAAACTGGAGAGGGGATGAGGCATGTTGGACAGGTACTGGACTCTGCACAGCCCAGTACTCCTGAACTTCAGGTGAGTCCTTCACTTCTGTCTGATTATTGGACACACTGGTTAGTCCAGGTGTGTGTGCTGCTGCAGGTTGTGAGTGTGCTTCATTAGACACACCTGAACTAATGAGTGTGTCCAATAATGAAAGACATAAAGGGTTAAAGAGACACAATGACATTTTTTCCCCCTTTTTTTTTGGTTTAACTTATTGGCTTAAGTGTTCTGGAAGTGTTTGTTTAAATTTATCATTCTGTTTTTTCTTTTGTTTATCTTTGTTTTATTTCAGTTTATGTTCAAAATCAGGTTCATCATCATCATCAGTACGTGTCGAACACTGAGCTCTGATTGCTTTTCATTTGACACTGTGCACATCCCATAATATCCATTATTAATGAAGCCTAATGGGCCGTCCGGCTCTGGTCCTGTTATTGATTAGGTTTTTCTTACCTTCAATCTAATCATAGTCTCATCTCTGTGTTTTGGTTTGCGTATCTTCTTACTCCATCTCTGCTGTTACGTTTACATTTCATTCCAAACTGCATAGAAATATGCCTTCCTCTGCCCCCCCCCCGTCTCCGTCCCTGCACTGAAAAAAAATCTGTAATTTAACAGAATTTTCACTGTTTATTTGACAGATGTTTCCTGTATTTTTAAGATACAGTAAAATATCAATGAAATGACAAAAACAGACTGTGATTTTACATGTCAAATGGAAAAGAACACGAAAAAACTGTAACTGTGAATAACCATAAAATTTATATTTTTTAAAAGAAATTTTCTTTTTTAACAGAAAAATACAGTTAAAATACATTTGCAAATGTATCGTAGTTTCACAAATATTTCTTTTCTATTTAGGAGATTAAAGTGTTAATTTAAAGTTTAATACTGTAAAAAAAAATCAATAAATAAAATGAGATAAAATTACTGACAATTAACTGTAACAGAAGTATTAGTTCTGTCAGTTGAACCAGACTTGTTTGTTAATTACAGGAGGTTTCACAACAAAAATGTTGAATAAATGTATTTTTGTGAATGTATAACATGTATAAGCACTGATAAACTGTCCAAATACAGTTTTTATCAGTGGATTGGACAACTGAGTCTCACTGAAAATTATTCCTAATATTTATAGGGAATTGGATTGTTTTAATACATGTAAATATTCTTTATCAAACATTAAAAAGCCAAAAAAAAGCAAAATTTCATGTAAAGTTATGGCAAAAAACTGTATTTTAATTATGGAAAATTACTGTATTTTTATGAGATGGTTATTTTCTGTTATTTTACAGTTTTTTGGTGTCCAGCTGCCGGAATATTACCGGTTTTTTTTACAGGTTTCTTTTTTACAGTGTGTTTTCCTACTGTATTTCACCCTTTTTCCCATTTTTCACTCCTTTTGTGTGTTCTTAAGAGTCTGCAGGCATCTTTATATAAATGTGATTCATTTAAATAAGTTAATCTTATGAATATTCCATAAACTGAATGTTTATAATCGCATTAATATGAAATTAAAACAGATGTAAATTAATTTCTTCCACTGGAACGGTCCAGTCCCTGTTTGGTTCTTATGAAAAGGACTTAACTCACGTTTATGAGTAAAACTCAGATAAATACAACCCAGATGAGATGTTCTAGCAGATGAATGAGAATATTAATGACACATAAAAACATGTCCTGTGATTAATGATTCATGATTTAGTGACTAAGTCGTAAGTCATTGTTTGAAAGTATTTAGTTTGACATTTTAAAAATACACGATAAATTACACTGGTCTACACTTCTGTTTTATGTTTTTTTTTTAATTATCTGCCTCAGAAATTAGATTAGATTACATTAGGTTAAATTAAATTACATTAAATTAAATTAAATCAAATCAGATTAGATTCCTTTGGTTCCAAAAGCAGCACAAACCCTAAAAATACACACAAGAAAATAACAAAATAATAACTGGAGAAAACAGTGAAAAACTGGGATTGCACACAAGAACAAGTAGGAACAAATGGAAGAGCAGTCATAGTAGTAGTATAATAATAATAATAATAATAATAATAATAATACAATAATAGTAACTTAATATATTATGTATTATTCCTCTGCATCATCTTCTTCTTCATCATCATCATCATCATCTTCTCATCTTCTTTTCATTCATCTTCATTTCCTTCTTTTCATCATCATCATCATGTTCTTCATCTTCATCATCATCTTCATCTCTTCATCTTCTTTTTCTTCTTCATCTTCATCTTCTTTTTCTTCATCTTCTATCTCCTTCTTCTTCTTCATCATCTTCATCATCTTCTTTTTCTTCTTCTCATCTTCTTCTTCATCTTCATCATCTTCTTCTTCATCTTCTTCATCTCATCTCTTCTTCTTCATCTTCATCATCTTCTTATCATCTTCTTCATCTCATCTCATTCATCATCATCTTCATCTTCTTCATCTTCTTCTACATCATCATCTTCTTCATCATCATCTTCATCTTCATCTGCTTCATCTTCTTCATCTTCTGCTTCTTCTTCATCTTCATCATCTTCTTCATCTTCTTCTTCTTCTACATCATCATCATCATCTTCATCTTCTTCATCTTCTGCTTCATCTTCTTCATCTTCTGCTTCATCTTCTTCTTCTTCTTCTTCATCCATCCATCATTCATCATCTAACTGTCAGTAGGACCCATCTGAAATAATCCCAGCGCTGCCGTCTCAGATCACAGATCTGTGTTTTTCCGTCTCATCTGTTACTGATTACACTCTGACAATATGTTGGTTGGGTTTGTGGCTCCGTGGCGCCCTGACAACAGTTGCTATGGTTATTAGTGATGAGTCAGCTGATCTTATTCTGAATACAGCAGGACAACAACATCCCCGAAATAGAAGAGTGGGAAAGGTTGTGTGGGTGTTAATAGAAATAAGACCATTTTAGTGCCTTTGAAATGTTTGGATTTAGAGGCACGATGAAGACGACGATGAATGTTTACACCAGGACGGAAATACTAACACCAACCTTGTACTTAATCTGTCATCTGCACAGAGCCGTACTAATGTCCAAACACTATTTATATGATTTATTTTACAGGGTTTTTTTTAGTTTTATTATACGACATCAAAATTTAGTTAGAACTAAACATACAGGACAGAACACAGGGTTTAAAAAAGTCTTAAAAGGCTTGAATTTACAAATCTGTTAGTTTATTTTAGTTAACTTTTATTTGAGCACATAAATCATCAAATAAGACAGAACCATAGTTGGTTTGTTAGTTAGTTAGTATTTAGTTAGCTAGTTAGTTAGTAAGTTTAGTTTAGTTAGGTAGGTAGTTAAGTTTAGTTTAATTTGGTTAGTTAGTTAGTTAGTTATTTAGTTGGCTTACTTTTATTTCGAGCACATAAATCATCACATAAGACAGAACCATACAAGATCAAACTATGGAAAAGTGGTTAGTGTTAGTGTTGTAACTTTTCTATCGTTACATTAGTTTCTTTTCCATTCACCCTCAAATTGCGTGAATAGAACTTGCGCATAAAAAATGTATCTAATGAAAAAATGACAATTTTGCCAAAACTCTCGTTTTTCAATGAAAAGTTTTTGCACCGGCAAGAGGTGGTTTTTCAGGTGTAGCGCAAATGGTATATCACATAAAACTGCAATGGAAAGACCTTTTTCGCAACTAGAGTCAGGTGAAAAAAAAAAAAAGAATGTTGATGGACGTTACAACAAGAGAAGAAGAAGCGTGTTAAAACGAATGTGTGTGAATGTGTGGACACACCAGGAAATGGAATCATTTTATAATTTAGTAGGAGATAGAGGGGTAATACTATTTAATAATAATAATAATACTAATAATACTAATAATAATAATAAATAAACTATATCTGTAAATAAAACACCATATTTACGTTCGTCTCCTGTTTATAGAACAATGTCTCGTGTCATCTCGCGATAATAAATAAACAAATCAGGTATTGTGATTTCATGGAAAAAACGGCATTACACACTTCTGTTTTTTTCTACATTAGTAAATATTGGTAAAGTTTTTACGTAGATGTCGATGGAAAAGAGATTAGTGTGACGATTTAATGGATGGGTCAGAATTTTAAAAAATCACATAAAAGCGATCAAGTTTTGGATTTGGAGCTGAATAAATCGTGAAAAATAATCTGAGCTTAATGACATGAAGTTTAAAGGGTGTATTATTATACACACTCACTTGGGATAAGGTTAAAGTTGAGTGTTTGTCTACAAAACATGGACGTATTAATGCAATAAAAACACATTTTTACTGTCATTGATCAGCTTTTATTACTATTGGACAGAGTTCTTTTTCTTTTGTGTTTTTTTTTTAGATGTTCTTGGTATTTCTAACCCAGTCTGTTCCAGCTCCTACTTGTTCTTTCGTATGTTTTGCGTATGTTCAGATGTATGTTCAGATGTATGTTCAGATGTCTGTTCAGATGTATGTTCAGATGTCTGTCAGGCGCGTTCAGGCGTACGTTCAGGTGTTTTCCACGCCGTCTGCTCCTCATCTGCTCTGATTCACCATGTTTGTTTCCCTCCAGCTCCTTCACACATTTTCACCCATGATTCATTCATGTTGTGATTCTGTGTGAACCCACATGAACGTCCAACGGTCAGTGGAGTCCTCAAACGCCTCATGAACATCCCACTGTCAGTGGAGTCCTCGAACGCCTCACAGTTCTGATCCACACCTGCAGCTTCAGCGCAGAATCCTCCTGAGGTCAGTTTGACTGACGCTGCTGTTCCTCCAAAAAACTGAGGAGAATCAAGCAGACGGAACACGACAGCACAGCTTCTACTACTACTGCTTTTTCCTCTTCTTCTTCTTCTCCTCCTTTTCCTTCCTCTTCTTCTCCTTCCTCTTCTTTTTCTTTTCCTCCTCCTCAGTTTTCTTCTTCTCTTCTCTTTCCTCTTCTTTTTCTTTTCCTCCTTCTCCTCCTCCGTCTTCTTCTCCTTCTCCTTCCTCTCTTTTTCTTTTCCTCCTCCTTCTCCCCCCCATCCTCTCCTTCTTTCTCCTTCCTCTTTCTTTTCCTTTCCTCCTTCCTTCTCTCCTCTCCTTCTGCCTGACTGCTTCTATTAAACACAGCCCCAGTTAATGAGTCACCGTTAACCAAAACTGTGGAATTTTTGACTTTGCACAACCATCCCATGGGTCAGATTGGACCCTTTGGTGGGCCACAATTTGGCCCCCGGGCCTCATGTTTGACCCCCCTGGTTTATAGTAAGTGTAGAAACGTCAGGAGCTGCCCAGTAAACTGATCAGGAATGCAATCGAAAGTGCCTGAAAGTGTTTTCTGCTCTCCTCGTCTGACGGGATGATAAAAATGATTTCACCTTTTGATGTTCGGCAAAGAGAAAAAAAGATTCAAACCAGAAATTGCGATCTAGCAGAAGACACTTTGATCTGCGAAACCTGCTTCTGCTTCGAGATCACATTATGAATATGTTGATTTTCCCAGGATGGAGTGAGCCGACTGAAACACTGTGGCTGCAAACAGGGAAACGGGTTTGAGAAGAAGGAGGATGATGACAGGTGGAACCTTAATGACCCAAACATCCCACTGAAACTGTTAATACCTGTTGATCCACTAATCTGATCAATAGTGGAAATAACTGGGGCAAAATACAATTCTTCATCAGTTCATGGCACTTATTAATTTTTGTAAATTTATCAATTTTGTTCATTTTATTTATTATTTCTGCTCATTTTGTGGCTCATTTTTCTATGTTATTTATTCTTTTGTGGATTTTATTATTCATTGTTGTTCATTTTATCAATAACTTTGGCTGATTTTTATTCATTCTGTTGCTTATTTTCTTTTTTTTTTTTTACTTCATTTTAGTTCATTTTTTTATCATTTCGTATTTTCAAAGTTTTAATATTTGCTTTTGTTCATTAAAGTGACCTTTCACTAAAATATATCATTAACTGAACATAAAACAGCCAATAGCTATTTGATACAACAAGCAAAAAGCAAATAAATAAATAACAAAAATAGATTAAAAAAATACATGGGTTCAGGAAAGGCTAAATGTTCCTATAAATGTGTCCAGTTTATTTGCATGAGGATTATTTATTTGTTTCAGACATTTTTGTAACATGGGGGGGGCTTCATGAAGTGTAAAGTTTTATTGTTTATTTTTTTTACTTTCTTATTGAAACAAACAACATTGCAAAAACAGTGACAAACTCACACCAAAGCATCTTTATCTGACAGTTTAAGGTAAATTCACACCTCAGGAAAAAAAAAAGTGTCTATATCATGTTTCCATAGCAATGATACAACAAGCAAAAAGCAAATAAATAAACAAACAAGTAGATAAAAATAAATAATCAAATACATGATAGAGATTTTTATAACATGGGGAGGGGTTATTTGGCATAGCAACACACGTGTCTGTAATACTTTATAATAATGAGACTGATGAAGTGCAAAGTTTTATTTAATTTTTTTTTTTATTGAAACAAACAACATTGCAAGAACAATCATTATCTGACAGTTTAAGGTAAATTCACACCTCAGAAATAAAATATTGTGTAGTGTATATCATGTTTCCGTAGCAACGATACAACAAACAAAAAGCAAACAAGTAAAAAAACAAACAGATAAAAAAATACATGGGTATCGGAAAGGTTCAATTTTGCTATACATGTGTCCAGTTAATTTGCATTTTGTAACATGGGGGGGGGGGGGTATTTGGCATGATTTTACAAATGAGAGAAAAATGAACAACTTTTGAATTCTGACCGAGAAGGAATTGTAAAAAATAATGAGCTTTAATAACATGGCATGCCAAGTTTTTTTATTTTTAAATTATTTATTGAAACAAACTAAAAGCATCATTATCTGACAGTTTAAGGTAAATTCACACCGCAGAAAAAAAATAGTGCCGTGTGAATATCATGTTTCCATAGCACGATGCAACAGTTATAAAATGAATGGAGGAATAAGAGGACCATAAAAAAAAAAAACACAAAAAGTAAATAAAATACAATAAAATAAAATACAAGGGGTTTAGGAGAGGTTAAATTTTACTTTAAATGTGTCCAGTTTAATTTGCATTTTGAAACATTTGGAGGGGGGGGTTATTTGGCATACGTGCACATGTGTCTGTAATATTTTATAATAATAATGAGATTCATGAAGTGCAAAGTTTTATTTCAAATTTTTCATCTTTTTGTTGAAACAAACAGCATTGCAAAAACAGTGACAAACTCACACCTCAGAAAAAAGAAAAAGTTGTCCTGTAAATCATATTTCCATAGCAACAATACATCAAGCAAAAAGTAAACAAATAAATAAAAAACAAATAGATACAAAAAAAATACAAGGGGTTTAGGAAAGGTTAAATTTTGCTATAATGTATAACATTGGGGGGGGGGGTGTATTTGGCATACCAAAGCATAATTATGTTACAGTTTAAGGTAAATTCACACCTCAGAAAAAAAAAAAAAGAGTAGTGTATATCATGTTTCCATAGCAACGATACAACAAGCAAAAAGCAAAGAAAGAAAAACAAACAATAAATAGATTAAAAAACCAAACAAACATGATAGACATTTTTATAACATGGGGGGGGGGGGGGGGTGGTCTTTGGCATACCCACACATGTGTCTGTAATATTTTGTAATAATAATAATCAGATTTGTGAAGTGCAAAGTGTGTATAATAATAATAATAATAATAATAATAATAAGATCACCCTGACACCGGAAGTTTAACCCGTTAACATCAAACATTAAAGGGGTATACCTGATAATTGTACACACTGAGTATCTATAAAAAAATTAAAAAATCCATCATTACACAAGGCTCATATATGAACTAAAAACATTTTGCACAGACGGGGGGGGGGGCGGGGTCCAATCAGTGCGTGTGCTGGTGCGTAAAATGCGCCAGTGTGTCCTCCTTTTTCTGCGCCCACCTCTTTCCTCCTGTCCAATAAGAACAGGCAGATTTTGGAGCAGCCAGGAAAGACCTTGCCAGGCAGATATTGCTCAGTGATTCTCTCTCTCTCTGTGTGTGTGTTTTTTTTTACCCCCCCTCCCTCCGCAGAACCTCCACTCCATCCGTATTGTGTCTTTGCACCGGCCGTGCGTGCGTTACCGGAGCCCGGACAAGCTGCGGCAGGCATCACCGCTGACTGGAAGCTCCACGGCAGACAGACCACCGTAAGTACCCCCACCACCACGACGAGGAGCCGCTTTCATTCTTTTTTTTTTTTTTTTTTTTTTTTTTTGTGCTTGACTTCACACATTTGGAACCGCCGCCGCCGCTCCACACGCAGAACTCCGGTGCGTAATCGCTCCATTATTTGCCGCGCGCTCCACGTGAAAAGCTCGCGACTCCACAAACTCAACCTTAAATATTCCAACTAATTAAGTATCGTTAATCAATTCGGCTGTAATTTTCAAACCGAACCCGCACTTATTTGTACCAAATGAAGTCATGGTAACGTTGCGTGCGATTGTACAGTTACTCTGATTTTGCCGGAAGGTGTTCGGGTCTAAAAGAGGAACAAGCAGTTGTTTTATTTCACAAAAAAAAACAGCTGAGGTTTTTAATTTTTGTGCCGAATTAAAGGGTCGGTTCAGGTGAAGGCTCCAGCCTCTTTTGGATGGTTCTTGATAGTGTGCTTAACGCGAAAAATGGAGTTTTGCGTAAATGGACAGTTTTTGCAACGATGTTCGGTGGGACTTTTATCATGAGAGGAAGTCTGAGTATGTGAGCACTTTGCATCGTTTTCAGGTTGTAGTACTTTATTCGGTCGTTCATTACTTTAATCCTGCATGAATTATGAGGACCTTAGGCAAGTGTTTTTAGTCCTCTTTTGGCATGAAAAAAACAATGTGATTAAAATTTTTTTATGAACCTGTTTTTTATGGAGTTACAAAAATGTCCACTCAGCCAGACACCATGCATTTAATTTTTGAACAAAAGAAACATGTATTTAAAACACAATATCAGAAAGTGATATACTGTGTGAAAGCTATGGAATAATTTTTAATGCAGCTAATCAGATGTTTTCTCACATTTGAACATACTCTAATACTAGTTATTACTCACTTCATTGGCGATAATATTAAAAACCAGTGTTCAGAACTCAGAGCTCCTCCTTCAGCCTGAACTCTGTGCATGTGTGGATCCACTCTGTCTGTTTAAATCCAACAGTTTCCAGGTTGTTCCATACACACAAACGGTTGAATCTGGTCCCAGGCATGTGTCTGTCCAATTAGATTCAATTCACATCAATATTAGTTGAGTTCTAATTTTAAATGTGTGGGAAATGGGATTTTCAATGTTCAGTGTAAATGTCCACAGAGTCCACATTCCACAGTGGATGTGGACAATTTAGTTCCACATACAAGAGGTTGTTCTAAGCTACGGGTGGATCCAACTGGAGGAGAATCAGAGTCGTTTGGAATTTTGGATGAATTTTGGAAAATGTCTCAATGATGACAGATGGAAAATTGTAGATGTCGTGACCTTGCTGTGACCTTGAACTTTGTCCTACTGGGACCAAAATGGACTGGGTTGGTCCCAGGGCCTAGGCCTATCTGTGGGGAAGATCTGGGAAAGATGGGTGGAAGAGTTTTACACTAAAGATGAACAAGCAAACAAACACACAAAGCAAAGTGATCGCAACACCTCCTGGCGGAGGTAATAATTCAGCATAGTTCAGTAATTGTTTAGTCCACAGGTGTTAAACATGCGGCCCGGGGGCCAAATCCAGCCCACCAAAGGGTCCAGTCCGGCCCTTTGGATGAATGTGTAAAATACAAAAATTACACTGAAGATATGAACAGTCAATGGTGTAAAAATCTTTTTAATTCAGTTCCACATACAAACCAATTAGATCTCATTTGGGTCAGATCAGTAAAATATTAACATAATAACTTATAAATAATGACAACGGCAGATTTTATCTTTGTTTTAGTGAAAAAAAGTCAAATTACATGAAAATGTGTACATTAACAGTATTCTTTTATAAAAAATGTGAATAACCTGAACAAATATGAACAACCTGAAATGTCTTAAGAGAAGTAAATGCAATTTTACCAATATTATACCTGGTACTATAAGTTTGTAGTATTTGTAATTGTAATATAAGTTGTAACACACGTGTGTAAAGGATAAACTGAGGCAGAATATTGTTAAAATTCCATTTGTTTTTTTTTTTCAGACATTTCAAGTTGTTGGTGTTATTCAGATTTTTAAGGAAACATTGTAGATGTAAACATTATCATAATGTAATTTTTCCTTTTTCACTGTTCTTATTTTACTGGTTCGGCCCACTGCAGATCATATTAGGGTGAATGTGGAACTGAACTAACATGAGTTTGACAGCCCTGCTCTAGTCCACAGGTGTCAAACATGCGGCCCAGGGTCCAGTCCGGCCCACCAAAGGGTCCAGTCCGGCCCACCAAAGGGTCCAGTCCGGCCCTGGGATGAATGTGTGAAATACAAAAATTACACTGAAGATATGAACAGTCATTTGAGTTCAGGTTCCACCTTCAGACCAGTGTGATCTGAAGTGGGTCAAACCAGTAAAATACTATGGTAATAACATATAAAAACCCACAACTTATAATTTTTCTCTTTTCAAATGTAAACCTTTTCATGTATTTACACTAAAACAAAGTATAAGTTCGCAAAAACTACGAATAACCCGAAATGTCCTAAGAGAAGTAAGTGCAATTTTAACAATATTATGTCTGTAAATGATAAACTGAAGCATAATATTCAAGGTTCTAATAGTTTTAGATTTTTCATTATAGTTTAGTTTTATTTAGTTTTGACTTTTTTTCCTCTAATTCAGTTAATTTTAATTAGTTTTTAGAGCAGGTTTGCTAGTTTTTATTAGTTTTTATTTTCTAAATGCTTAGTTTAGTTTTAGATTAGTTTTAGTATTAATTTTAGTTTAGTTGTAGTTAAGTTGTAGTTCAGTTGTAGTTCAGTGGTCTCTTTTCTCTTCTTCTCTGTGGTTGTATTCAAATCAATCCCAGACAGGACTCTGCTGCTTTAGTCTCCATGTTTCCAGGTAGAGTGGGGACCAGAAGACGACTGGAAACCACAAGTGAACACAAGTGACGGACCCTTAAATATCATACGGTGACAGCACAGAAAACTGCTCAAGTGAAATAAATCGATTTCATATTAATTCGACATCGACAAACAAACGAAGGGAACTTTATCCATAATTTTTATCCGTTTTAGTTAGTTTTGTAAACACACAATACAGTTTCAGTTAGTTATGTTTTTTTCTTTTAATTATAGTTTTTGTTTATTTCATTTAACGAAAATGTTTTTTCAATTCGAGTTTTCGTCATTTTGTTAGTTTTCGTTCACGATAATAACCTTGATAATGTTTTTAAGATTGCACTAATTTATTCAGTTTGTTCCTGTTATTCACATTGTTTTAAAGGGTAGTTTGTAGATGTGAACATTTTTGTAATTTTGTAATTTTCCTTGTTTCGCTCTAAAACATAGAGGAAGGTTTGGAGTTGACATTATTTCAATATTATTCTGTTATTATTTTACTGGTCCGGCCCACTGCAGATCAAATTTATCTGAATGTGGAACTGAACTAAAAACAGTTGGACACCCCTGTTTTAGACTGTTTAGTCGATCTTCCAAGCCGTTCATTAGATTATGCTGTATTTCCCAGTTCTTTTGCACAGATTACTCCGCTGTGTCCTCACACAGATCACACCGTTTGAAAACCTTCACAGTCCTTCACTTTTACCGTCCTGCACACAAACGAGATTCACAATCGAGTCCAAACCACCCAATGAAAAATACCATTCTGTGTCTGTATTTAAGGGTCAGGTGAGACATCAGTGACAGATGAAATGGCAGAGACGAAGGCCGTGGTTTTCTCATAAAATACACCGCTTTGTGCAGCAGGAATGATGAATGACTGAGGAACAGTCGTATTAAAGTAGTTTTATTGTAACTCTTTGAACTTCTGGCAAAAATCCAGTGTTTTTTTTTTTTTTTTTTTTTTATGCACGGGCTGGTTTTGTTATTACAGGTTGGAGCTTGTGTCGTGTGTTTCCTGGCTCTGGTGGAGAATGTTAAAGCACGCAACTTCCAAAATATGTTAAGCAGGGGTGGCAAACTCATTTTCTTTCGGGGGTCACATTCACACTGTAAAATAAATAAATAAATAAATAAATAAATAAATACAAACGGTAATATTCCGGCAGCTGGGGCGCCAAAAAAATACTGTAAAATAACGGAAAATAACCATCTCATAAAAATACAGTAATTTTCCATAATTAAAATACAGTTTTTTTTGCCCTAACTTTACATGAGATTTAGCTTTTTTTAAATTTTTTTTATTTTTTAATGTTTAATAAAGAATATTTACACGTATTAAAACAATCCAATTACATCTATCTATCTATCTATCTATCTATCTATCTATCTATCTATCTATCTATCTATCTATCTATCTATCTATCTATCTATCTATCTATCTATCTATCTATCTATCTATCTATCTATATAAAAATAAATAATTTTCAGTGAGACTCAGTTGTCCAATCCACTGATAAAAACTGTATTTGGACAGTTTATCAGTGCTTATACATGTTATACATTCACAAAAATACATTTATTCAACATTTTTGTTGTGAAACCTCCTGTAATTACACAAGATATTTGTCAATGAACAAACAAGTCTGGTTCAACTGACAGAACTAATACTTCTTTAACAGTTAATTGTCAGTAATTTTGTCTTGTTTTGTTTTATTTTTTTTATAGTATTAAACTTTAAATTAACAGTTTAATCTCATAAATAGAAAATAAATATATGTGAAATTATGATACATTTGCAAATGTATTTTAACTGTATTTTTCTGTTAAAAAAGAAAACATTTCTTTTAAAAAATGGAAATTTTTTGGTTGTTCAGTTACAGTTTTTTCATGTTATTTTACATTTGACATCTAAAATCAGTCTATTTTTGTCATTTCATTGATATTTTCCTGTATTTTAAAAATACAGGAAAAATCAGTAAAATAAACAGTGAAAATTCTGTTAAATTACAGATATTTTTTTTTACAGTGGAGCCCAATTTAAACTGAAGTGGGCCGAACCGGTAAAATAATAACACGATAGCCAATAAATAATGACAACTCCAAATTGTTTGAGTGCAAAAAATAACATTCACTGATGCCTATATTTACATTTATAAACTATCCAAACAAAAAGGATGTGGAGAACCTGAAAAAAATGGAATTTGTAAAGAAATATAAGTACAATTTTAACAATATTCTGCCTCGACTTATCATTTCTACATGTGCATTATAGGTCAGATCTACAAAGACACAAAACATTTAGTAGCAGGAAGAAAAAGTGTTTAAATTGTGCTTAATCTTCTTAGGAAATATCAGTTTTTTCAGGTTTGGAAAGTGTATAAAAGCAACTATTTTCATAATTGAATATTTTCTTTTGTTTTTTGCACTAAAACAAAGTCGTTTAGATCTTATCATGCTATTATTTTAGTGCAAAAAAAACAAAAGAAAACATTCAATTATGAAAATAGTTGCTTTTATACACTTTCCAAACCTGAAAAAACTGATATTTCCTAAGAAAAATAAGTGCAATTTTAACAATATTATTCCTCGCCTTATCATTTCTACATATGCATTATAGGTCAGATCTACAAAGGCACAAAATATTTAGTAACAGGAAGAAAAATGGTTAAAATTGTGCTTAATTTTCTTAAGAAATGCCAACAATCCCAACAAAGGAACTAACATTTAATAAAAGTGTTAAATAGTAATAAATAAGATATAAACAAAAAAGAAAAACATAAATGAACCTCCACAATATCTGCATTCGAATAAATACCTAAAAATATCAATACAGTACTTTTAAATATCAATACAGTACTTTTAAATATCAATACAGTACTTTTAAATATCAATACAGTACTTTTAAATATCGATATAGTATTGCAAAATGAAATGTTGTGATATATTGCAGATCCGATCTTTTCTTCCACTCCTAGTGATCGTCATCCTTCTGAATCACATGTTCCCTGGTTTGGAGGTTTGGACGGTGCTACTGGCTCTAAACGACCGTCAAACTGAATCCTGAATTTAATGGAAAGAAAACAGTGTGAAAATCAATACGACGCCATGAGGCAAATGGAGTTTGATTATAACGACAAACAAACGGCAAACAGTCCCTTTGAAAACAACTTGATGACACTGGACACGAATAACATGTTCTATTTGAAGTTTGTATTTGAAAGTTACACATTATATGGACAAAAGTATGTGGACACGTTGAATCCAGGTGTTTCTTGGATCCAAAACAATAACGACTAATGTCAGAATATAGTTTATATTATGGGATACATATTCCATTAATTATCTTTGTTTCCAAAATGACTCTGAGATGGTTTTTACTTCATTTCTCTCAACATTGATTTTATTTAATCCATGACTCTGACTTTAAATGTTCTTCCTCTAAATTTCTTAAACATTTTTCCTGCTCTGACTGTAAATAATAATTTTCTATCATAACTAACTATTGACTTTCATCAAGAAAAATCTAAAATTAAACCTTAAGAAGATATTGATGTTTTTATGTCAAATCAGCATGAACAGCATTAACATCTGACAGCTGTAGACATGATGCGTCCCAATATTTATGTCCATATAGTTTATATGAATAAAAACAGATAAACTAATAAATAAAATGTACAAAATGTGTAAAAAAAAAAATGTACAAAATGAATGAAATCAAACCAAATAAAGTTGTAGATGCTTGGTTTATGTTCAGTTAATGATATATTTGACTGAAAAAAAATCACTTTTTCTTCTGTTTTCTCTGTTTTTGATATAGTAATCTTAGAAAATTTATGTAACGTGACAGAAATATTGATGTTTATGAACTATATAGACAAAAATATTGGGACACATCATGTCTACAGGTGTAAGATGTCCTGTTCATGAGGATTTAATATATGATATTAAGCATTAAGTATATTACCTGAATTCAACGTGTCCACATCCTTAAATGATTAAACCATCAAAAGTTGTCAAAAACAGTGGTTCTGTAATCCAGTCCTAACTCCTGTGTGTGCCATGTGACTAAAACAGACAGAAAAGAAAACATGGAATGAGTAAAAGCACTGTTTTTGTCAGAACAATGACACAGATACTGATGGAAGAACTGAAGGGATTTGGGTTTTTATCAAGAAAACATGTTAAATGCATAGATATCAGCTCTGAAATTAAACTATGAGCTGTTTTTGTTGGTATCATTATGTTTGTCCAAACAAATGGACCTTTAGTTGGACCAGGCATTAAAATGAACACCAAACTGAGCTCTTATTGTCCACAGACAGGAACTATACCTTTACCTTCCTTCAAGCCTGTAGGAGTGGAACTGTCCTGACCCTCCAAAAGTGTCTGTTTGGCTCAGATGGTTTTACTAAAAAGACTCCATGACTGCAGTGGAAGCTCAGCTTCCCCTAAAATGACTCCCATTAAATGCTCAAATCTGTTCAGTTGTTTTTGGAACACGTTCATCTCCCAGACCAGTCGGTTCAGAATCAGTTTGATCCCAGATCAGTGGACTGGATGTTGTTCACTTCTCCTCCATTCCCGTGTCTGTTTGTTCATTCCATCTCTGCTCAGTGCATTTGTCCTAGACGCTCAGCGTCCATGCACTTCAATGGGACTGAGTGGAACTGCTGGAAACTGACTCTAAACTGGACGCTAATTGGATAAATGACACCGTGTTGTCCCGCCCCCGGACGCTCGGCGTCTCTGGGGCTGAATGGAGCTGTGGGCGGAGCTCGGCCGGGCAGGACGCTGAGCTTCCGCGTGCCGATCGGAGGACGGGTCCAAAGGCTGAATGTGGTTTGATTGACAGCTGTTTTCAGATGTGCTCCTTCACTGACACAGTTCAGTTTAATACCGTCACACATTCTGCTGTGAAATCACAGAAACCAAACGAACTGTTCATTTACTGACCTGGAAGAAAACACAACCACTGGACTAACTGGGTACATTTAACAGGATTTCAACGTTTTCTTGTTTCAGTTCCATAATTTAATCATTTCTTGTTCAGTTTAATATCGTTTGTAGATCGTTAAATCATACTGTTGGACAGGTCAGACTGAACTAACTCTCCAGTCCCTGGAAAAGACGCCGACTGTGTACGATAAGGAAACTGAGCATTTACGGAAAAAGGAACGGAGTGACCAATTTATGTTTAAATAACTGGACAGTTTTTTTTGTTTTTTGTTTTTTTTATGTAAGCCGACAATGAGCTTCCCCTGTCTGAAAGACTAACAGACGCCACTGATCCCTAACACACACACACACACACACACACACACACACACACACACACACACACACACAGTGACAGTTCTTTGTGCTTTATTTTCTGTCAGATGGATTGAAGGTAGTTCATTTAAAGGTGGTTCAGTCTAAATAGGTGTTCTCTTTCAGATTGGATGTGTTCAACACCCGTTTTCTCCGAAACATCCATAAATTATGCATAATAACACATTAACAGACTATTGTAGTATGAAGAGTGATCATGGTGAAGGATCCCCCTGGGAGGAAAAGTGCCTTTGGCCGCTGCACAACGCCTATTTGGCTAATTCATTTGTGCTGCAATTACTTCTGGCCCGTGCATGGCTTGGCTCAAGTTGCTGCAGGCTTTTTTTTTTTTTTTTTTCTCCTCTTGTCTTCCACTTAGCCTACATGCACAGAAATAGAAGGAAAAAGGCGGATGACAGAATGCGTGTTCTGGACCGAAGCATCTGTACTCAAAGCAGGCTCATCAGTCATGGAAGCAGCTCCTGTCCAGCGCTCATTAGCACTGTATGGGACTGGACTAACACAACTGTATTTAATCTGCAACATTTTCCTAAATATGAGCCGGTGGAAAACAATCAGACACTCAGACACCGGATCAAAACACGCAAGTTTTCAGGTTCTTTTTAGTCGGTTTTCATCGTATTAATCCATAAAAACAGTGAACGGTCAGATGTGTGTGTTTGCACTTTTCAGTCGTGGACGGTCGGGTCGTTCATCACAAGGGGTGTTAGAAAATATTGGTTCTGCAATATATTGCAATATTTCATTTCACAATACTGTATCGATATTAAAAAGTACTGTATAAATATTTTTAGGTATTTATTCAAATGCAGATATGGTGGAGGTTCATTTTTTTTAATAACTTAATTGTTATTTAACGCTGTTTTATTAAATATTTTATTTTATTTTATTTATTGTTGGAAGCATCCTAAAAGCACTTCTTACTGTCTGAGAGGCAGATGGTAGTTCCTCTAATGTTTGGATGTAGTTCAGAACTAACAAACCAACAAGTCGCACCATCTATCTATCTATCGATCTATCGATCTATCGATCTATCTATCGATCTATCTATCTAATCTGTGTGTGTATAGGTTTATATTTTTTGTACTGATCATTCGTTTTCTGCTACTTTTTATTATATTTGAACGGAGCGACTGTAACACACAACAGTTTCCTCCTGGGGTTAATAAAGTATTCTGATTCTGAAATAATAAACTAGCATGTGAATCTATAAACCAGCAGCTAAAACAGTAGTTAATGCTAATGCTAATTAGGGGTATAAGAAAATATGGGTTCTGCCATATATCACGATATTTCATTTCACAATACTGTATCGATATTAAGAAGTACTGTATCGATATTTGTATGTATTCAAATGCAGATATTGCAGAGGTTCATTTTTTTCTTTTTTTTTTTTTATTTTTTATATCTTCTTATTATTTAACACTGTTTTATTAAATGATGGTTATTTGAAGCATCCTAAAAGTACTTTTTACTGTCTGAGAGGCAGATGGTAGTTCCTCTAATGTTCGGATGTTAAATATATATATATTTTATTCCAAATATACATATTAAAACACTTTATTGAACACAATTCCATCAGTAATTTGTACAGTATGTACTAGACAAACATTATCCATATGATAATTCAAACAAACGTCGATTTAAAAAAAGTGTGAACCCGTGGTTGTGTGTGTCCTTGTGTTTGTGTCATATTCCGTTTCCCTGGACACAGCTCATGGCAGTGTGCATGTAAACCAGCAGCCCAGTATCATCCAGGATTAATAATTGACAATGACTTCCCATGTGACGTACGCGCCTGTATGTCCAGCCGCAGCGGTGAGCGCTAATGCAGCCGGTGTGTGTAGTGTGTGTGTTCCTGACGCAGTGTGTTCAACAATAAGGGTGTGGACCAATGAGCAGCGAGCACCGGCCTGCACGCCTTTGGTGTTTATGGCCCTTCAGCTCTTCTGTTTTAATCTTTGTAAGTCATCATTTAATTCAGTGTTGTGTTCAATGTTTGCTGTAGTACAGGCTTTTAACTCTATTGTTACCATGGTTTCCATCGAGGTTATTATCGTTAACGAAATGACTCAAACTAGAATTGAAAAAACATTTTCGTTAACGGAAATAAATAAAAATTCTAAAAAAAAAAAAAAAAAAAGATAACTAACCGAAACTGTATTGTGTGTTTACAAAACTAACTAAAACGGATAAAAAAATCTGGATAAAATTCCCTTCGTTTTCGTCTTTGTCAATGTCGGATTGATACGAAATCGATTTATTTCCCTCAAGCAGTTTTATCTGCTGGCACCAAATGATATTTAACAGTTCGTCACTTGTGTTCCCTTGTGGTTTCCAGTCGTCTTCTGGTCCCCACTCTACCTGGAAACATGGAGACTAAAGTTGGGAGAAAGCAGCAGAGTCCTGTCTGGGATTTATTTAATATTATTATTTAATATTATTGTATTAATACGATGGAGAAGAAAAGATATGAAAAAACTAATACTAAAACTAAGCATTTAGAAAATAACAAAAACTATCAAACCTGCTCTAAAAACTAATTAAAGCTAACTGAATTAGAGAAAAAAAAGTAAAAACTAAATTAAACTAAACTATAATGAAAAATTCATAACTATTAGAACCTGGGTTTCCATACAAATCAACCATTAGCATTAGCATTAGCATGAGGGCTGTGTATCGGCAAGAATCTGGCGATACTATACAAATCACAATACTAGGATAACAATACAATATATCATGATATATCATGATACTGTTTAAAAAAAGGTAATTTTTTTTAATTTTTTTTAATTTTTTTTTTTTATGATAATTTCCTTGAAGAATTACACCAGAAATATGAACAAATATTAAAAACATTTTATTTGATCAGAACAGGATCTAATGTTCTGTCACAAAATGTTCAAACTGTGTTCAAACTGAAATTGTGTTTTCCAGACATTCCAGTTTCAGATCCTGTTCAAATGTTCAGATTCTATTAGTTCACAACTAACATCAGAACATCAGAATGGGACACAACCAACCAATGTAAATCCCATCAGGTTGTGACAGTTCTCTTCCACCTTTATCCTCCATTATTGACACTAACATTCACCTGAACCCAACTGTCGCAGTCTCAGAATTCGCGAACGTCCCCATGCACTGGGGCGCCGTAAAGGGGGGGGGGGTCCACTGTAAGTGTAAGATCCACTGAATAATAGAGGAATAGAACCAGGAGTTGGATGTTGAAAGTATGGAAAGATTCACTTTCGTTTCAAGCCAGAGGTAGTTATGTTAGTTATGGACTGCACCCCCACGTGTATAACTGCTGCAGCCCCCCCCTTACCCCACCCAAAAAAAAAACCAAAACATCCCCCTCTGTCTTTTTTTGACAAAGTACTTTAAAACAACCGCAGTGGACTTCTTTTACGGTTAATTGTCAGTAATTTTATCTCATTTTATTATTTTTTTACAGTAGTAAACTTTAAATTAACAGTTTAATCTCATAAATAGAAAAGAAATATTTGTGAAATCACGATACATTTGCAAATGTATTTTAACTGTACTTTTCTGTGGAAAAAAAAATTCTTTTGAAAAATGGAAATTTTCTGGTTATTCACAGTTACAGTTTTTTCATGTTATTTTACATTTGACATGTAAAATCACAGTCTGTTTTTGTCATTTCATAGATATTTTCCTGTATCTTACAAATAGAGGAAAAATCTGCAAATTAAACAGTGAAAATTCTGTTAAATTACAGATTTTTTTTACACAGTGTATAGTTTTCCTCTAACTTTGGTTCAACACCATGGACTTCACAGTGTGAGTTCCACATCTGCACTAAACACACACACATTCAAACAGTTTCAGCGAGGCTTCGTCTGCTAACACGTCGTCTGAAATCACACATCATCTGAAATCACACGTCGTCTGAAATCACATGTCCTCTGAAGTCACACGTCATCAGGACGCACTGACGTGTCCATGGACCCTCTACAGCAGGGGTCTGGAACCCATGACTCCTGGGTTCATCTGCAAACATGTGCAGGCTATACACAGAAGAAAATAATGTTTTTGACAGCATATAAACCCAAATGTACTGTATGTCACACTACATTATTTTCTTTCCAAATGTAATCCAGTATACTCAGTTTGCATTTGTTAGTGGTTTGGCTTGGGTTTAAAAGTCAGGACATGTACATGAAAGTTGAGTTTTTTATCTGTTACACAATATAATAAGGAAAGAATAGAGAAGCTTTATAAAAGCATGAAATGAAATAATTTAACTCATGGATTTTGGATTTGTTTTATTTGCACTGACTCATGCAAACTGTTTATTGTAAAAGCTGTAATGGTAACATATGTGATGGAAGCAGATGTTTGAAGAAAGGGGCAGGAAGTATAAGTTTACTACATTCTGCTCCTTTCCAATTATTTAGGTTGGAATGAATGAATGAATAAATGAATTAATTAATAAGCACATACATATATACACATACATACATATTTTGTTTGGAAATAGTGTACATCATTAGAAAATTGTACAAATCTTGAATGTTTTCTTTATTGTAGTTGTATAATTTCATGAATGCACCACACATTGCATTATTGCCGTGGAAATACAAAGTTCAGTAGTTAAACAACAAACTAATCACAAACAGGCTACAGAACAGCCCCTAATGGTAAAATGTAGATGAGTTTAAATATTTATTCATGGCTTCAGTCACATTTTTTTTCTTCTTTTTCGAGTCAAAAATGTCTCTTTAGATTCTAGAGCTTGATTTAATGGATGATTCACTTTATTTTTGTGAAAAATAGATGGATTTAGCCAAAATTAGGCCGTGACAAGGTAAGAGAACAATACATTTATAATTAGCATGGCTTTTGAGCAAGACCTGCACCATTTTTTTGGCCGTGCTTTCGTAAAATTAACCGTGTAAATCCCTGGTGCACTGATCTGTGATAGAAACCAGTGTGTTGGAAATGCACTTTACAGTTTAAACGGACTAGAAGGAGCTCCATTTGTCTGTTTTCACAATGAAACTATAACCGTATTCAGTTTTCTAAAGCACCGTTTGCATTGTCTGCACACATTATTCAGGCTTTAAAATAATGATTATTACCCGCGATAATCAACAGATAAGGAGTGTTTCTAATTCATTATCTCCACTGTTTTGGCCTGTGAACATCTGATGTGTCCTGCAGCAGTTAACCATAACAAACTCAAATATTTTATGTTTCGTAAGAACAGAAAATATTGTGTGTTGAGCCATTGTTTCATCAAACTATTGGTGGAAACTGTAAAAAAAAATATATAATCTAATGTTACTGAAACTGTTTCTGTTTAACCTGTGTTTCTGTTTCTGTTTAACCCATACAGACCCAGCTCTACATTTGTGTCAGTTCCCAAATGAATTTTTTTCTATATTTAAACATTCTTCAGTGAGTTACCGCCTTTTATTAATAAAAATAAAAATAATAACAATAATAAGGGTTAGGGTTAGGGCTGCACGATATTGGAAAAAAGTGATATTGCGATTATTTTTTTAACCCTGTGATACATATTGCAATATGAAAAAAATACAACAACACAACACAGAACACCTGTTTCAGTTTCATCCTTCTTGTAGCTGAAATAATTCCAGATAACTGATGTTGCTTTTCTTTTTGGCGCTAAGTCTTTGTTTTCGGTGATTTTCTCTTTAATTTTATTTGATTTTCTGTCTAATTTTTCACCGTTGCGGTCAGTTGGAAGTGAAATGAAACTTAACACTCATTTATCTTTTCCCTACCTCCTGAAGCTTCGTAAAACGTTCATTTGAGAGGGCGGGACATAAACTTTCTGAAACGCCGTTGTTACCAGTAGGGCTGTGTACTGGCAAGAATCTGGTGATACGATACAAATCACAATAGGATCACGATGCGATATATCACGATATATCTATATACACTATACTATATCTATATACTGTTAAAAGGGCAATTTTGTTTGTTTCTTTTTTTTAATGATTATTTCCTTCAAAAGTTGAATTACACCAGAAATATGCACATTAATTAGAATTTAAACAGTAATACTAACTGTGTGCAATTTTACCGTGGTTTATCGTTTATATAACGATAAACCTCGATAAAATTGCAGACGGTTAGTATTACTGTTTAAATTCTAATTATCATGATAACAGTGTTCGATTACCACACTTTTAGGGGAAAAAACCCTATGTCTATGCTTTTATGTCAAATATTTGGGTATAGTTTTAATTTATTACAATTTTAATTTTCTATACCTAATATTTGGAACCAATATTCACTTTTAAAGTCTTTGAAAAGGTTCGTTAAGCATCTGTGTGTTATTTAAGAAATAAATTATATACATTTTTCAAATCGGATTTTATATATTTTTGTGTATTTTTTGTACTTTTGTTTTTATAGTAGGTTAAAGTGAAAAAATAATAGACAGATGATATAGATGAAGTTGTGCTGAAAAAACAGATCCCAAACATGGGTATAGTAAACATTTGTTTCTATAGTATATAAAGGCCAAACCAAAAGGACTGAAAAACAGACAGAATAGACTCAGACCACTAAGGGTTAATATTGGAATGTTTCTGACACAGAAGGGACATTGGGACTATTATTTGTTTATTTATTTATTTATTTTTAATACAACTTGGTTAAATAATGTGTGTATTAGTACTTTTTGAACATTTTGAGCACAATTTCAACAATACCACGATAATAATGATAACCGTGATCATTTTGGTCACAATAACTGTGATCTGAAATGTCCATATGGTTACATCCCTAGATCCTAGTATTGTGATTTGTATTACATCGTCAGATTCTTGCTGATATTAACAAACACCGTCGGTCTTTGAACTTGGAGGTGTGCAGACATGGACTGGAGTTCCTCTTTTATCTTAAAGGCAGTTTTGTCCTGGACATAAAGGCCATGTCTTTATCTCAGAGTTCCTGACAGAGAACAGGAGGCTCCTCGCTGTGATCCTGACGGGTTTATACGATCCTGGTGTTTCCTTTTAATCGGTCTTCCTGAACTGGACCAGGGCCAGGACTAGGACTGTTCGCAGTTCCTCTGTTTACGCTGCTTCGTTATTATTCACCTCCATGAGTCCACACCTCCAGATCTGAGCGATAGAGCCCCTGTTTTTTATTCGACTCGCTGCTAATATTAGCGCCGCTCGGTAAAGTCGGAGGGTGAGACTGGGGAGAAGCAGAATGCTGATCTCATTATGAAATCCACTGACAGGATGGCAGATGGTTGTAAAAACACACACTTAAGCTGTTTGGATTGGACGGTGTGGTGCGTTGGGTCGGACTCCTCTGCAGATCCTGTCGCAGCAGGTTTGACACTATTTAAAGAAACGCCGATGTTTCTGCAAAATAATGGCTGCTCCTCTGCTGCAAATAAGAAGAGTCTGAGTTATATTGAGCTTTTGATGGCACTGTCAGCAGTAGTGGCTTTTCCATTGGACGTCTGCGCAAAACTTTACCAATATTTACTAAATGTTGAAAAAGCAGAAGTGCGTAATGTCGGTTTGTCCATTAAAACACAAATGCAATGATTCTGTTTAATTGTCATGTCAAAAAAAAAACAGTTTTAACATAAGCTATGATGGCGTATCAGGGCCACATTAGAAAATAAAAGTGTAAAATATTGAGATAAAACCCGTAATTTTATGACAGTGAAGTTGAATACAAAAAGATTATGATTTTACCAGAATGAAGATATAATATTACGAGAATAATGTCGTGACTTAAAACAGGAAAAATATCATACTGCCTGATTTTAAAATTCTGACCCATACACTAAAATCATCACACTAGTCATGTTTCCATTGGACATCTGCACAAAACTTGACTGATATTTACTGAATGTTGAAAAAAACAGAAGTGCGTATTTTTTGTTTTTATTGTTTTTAGTTTGTGTTTTTTCCTCTAAAACACAAATGCGATGATTCTGTTTAATTGTCCTGTCAAAAAAAAAAACAAAAACAGTTTTAACATAAGCTACAACGGCGTATCAGGGCCACATTAGAAAATAAAGACACTTGTCACTACGGGAATAAAGTCATAAAATATCGAGATAAATCCCAAATGCGATGATTAGTTTATTTATTACTGCAAAAATAAATATTACAAAAATCAACCGTCCATTTCGTAACAATGCACGATCTGTTTCTTACCAGTAATGTATGTATAAAAAATAAACTCACTGTTCTTTTCAGATTGGATCGTATTATACTGATAAAAACGAGAAATAAATAAAAAATTGTTAAAAAAAAACAGTAATGTCTTATTTTCCAACATTACTGTGTCTGAATTGTAATGCATTACATGACTCCTGTATTACTTTGGAGTTTCATACATACAGGCTCTTATCATAAATGGTGCGTGTGCAGTAGAACCCAACCCCCCACAGTCAAATAATAACCCCCCCCCCCCCTTAATACAAGAGATGGGAGAGCCTTGGGACGCATAAATTTGCGTACATGTGGATGGATAATGCAGTAAGTAACGCTACGGTCTACGATGTTCCAATCCCAGGAGGAATGCTTACATTTTTTTTCAACATTTTCCATGTTCAAACAGGGGGCGGGGCCAAGGACCCCCCCCCCCCCCCCCCAGGAGATAAATCCACAACTGATAAAGAATCTAACTAGTCATAGAAACGTTAGCGGTCAAATGTTTCCAGAATAAAAGGAGTGAAATCTGACCACGTGTGAGTCTCTGATCCAGACTAATCCAGTCCTAAATGCTGATTGGCTGAAGTTTATCAGATACAGACTGGGGTCAAAATGTGAAATTGGAGAATTAATGATAGAATGGGTTTAAATCCAAAGGAATATTAGTGTCAGATCTGCTTCCAAATACTGTCTGCACATGTCTTCTTCAATTTGTGCATTTAAAAGAATGTACAAATCCACTATAATAACGAAATATAGAAGATTATCGGAATAAGTGTACATCTAGTTCTAACACAGAAGTACGCATAAAATAAGATATTATTGTAATTAATTGGTTATCATGATAAGAAGATGTTATCACAATTATTGATCATTGTCTATCTATCCATCCATCCATCCATCCATTTTCTTCTGCTAATCCAGGGCCGGGTCGCAGGGGTAACAGTCTAAGCAGGGATGTCCAGACCAAGGTTATTATCACTAATGAAATGACGAAAACTAGAATTGTAAAAACATTTTCATTAACTGAAATAAATAAAAACTATAATTAAAAGAAAAAAAATAACTAACTGAAACTGTGTTGTGTGTTTACAAAACTAACTAAAACGGATAAGTTATGGAAAAATTCCCTTCGTTTTTGTCTTTGTCAATGTTGGATTGATACAAAATCGATTTATTTAACTCCAGCAGTTTTCTGTGCTGTCACCATACGACACTTTTTGCTCCGTCACTTGTGTTCACTTGTGGTTTCCAGTCGTCTTCTGGTCCCCACTCTACCTGGAAACATGCAGACTAAAGTTGGGAGAAAGCAGCAGAGTCCTGTCTGGGATTTATCTGAATACAATGACAGAGAAGAAGAGAAAAGAGACGACTGAACTACAACTGAACTAAAACTAAACTAAAACTAAGCATTTAGAAAATAATGAAAACTAAATAAAACTATCAAACCTGCTCTAAAAACTAATTAAAACAAACTGAATTAGAGAAAAAAAAAAGTCAAAATTAAATAAAACTAAACGGGAATGAAAATCCAAAACTATTAGAACCTTGGCCCAGACTTCCCTCTCCTCAGACTCCTCCCTCTCCTCAGACTCCTCCCTCTCCTCAGACTCCTCCTCCAGCTCTTCCAGGGGGACCCCCGGGCATTCCCAGTCCAGCCCACAGACATAGTCTCTCCAGTGTGTCCTAGGTCTTCCCTGAGGCCTCCTCCTGGTGGGACATGCCCAGAACACCTCCCCATGGAGTCCAGGAGGATCTGAAACAGATGTCTGATCCACCTCAGCTGGTTCCTCTGGATGTGGAGGAGCAGTGGCTCTACTCTGAGCTCCTCCCCCTATCCCTAAGGGTGCACCCACCCTACGGAGGAAACTCATTTAGACCGCTTGTATCTGGGATCTTGCCGTTTCGGTCATGACCTTTTGGCTCAGCTCCTTCTTTACCACAACTGACCGATACAGTGACCGCTGTGCCCCCCCCCCCCCCCCCCAGCAGCCATCCCAGCAACACATCTTTCTGGCATTGTGTCGATGTATTTTCTGAGAGTTTCAACCCCAATGTCATTCCACGCTCTCAGAAGCTCATTCCAGAGAGTTTCCTTAGAAGTGTGGCCGGGGGGGGGGGCATCAAATATTAGAGTAAAATGTAAAAAATAGAACTGGTCTGATAAGTTTGTAGGTGAAATATTCCAGTACCTTTGCCTTTACCTTTTGCAATGGCAAAAAAAGTGAAATTTAGGCTCTGAGAAAAAACATAAACCTCCAGTTTCATAAGATTTGACAAGTGTTCTAATATTTTTGCACACCACTGTAAACTATAGTATAAATTTATATATGTGTGTGTGTGTGTGTGTGTATATATATATATATATATATATATATATATATATATATATATACATGCACTTTAATGTTTTACTACAAATAACAACATTAATAAATGTGATAATATCTCCTAATCATGATATTCTGTATTTATTAATTAATTAATTAATTGCAAATAGGCAACACACAGTAATATATTATTTTATTTTCTTCTTTATCCTCATGAGACCCAGCAATGCATTTTTGTCCTCTGTAGTGGATGAGAGTTTCACAGCTTTACTTTAAAATAAGAAATTACATAATGTCCACTGAAAAGGACATTATATATAAAAAAAAAAAAGGATCTGAAAAAATGGTTGCATCATGCTGTTTCCAATTTAGGAAATTATTTAATGTAAAATGGCGAAAATGTTTGCTTACTGGGTGTCAGGAGGATATGATTAGATATTCCCTTATTCAGATAATGTTCTATATTTTCTTATTTTACTGGATCCTTTTAAATGCATAAACTGAAGATACATTTTAAAGTTTTGGTCCAGATTTTTGGTGTTAGAAATGACTGTTTTTACTGTGCTTCTCTACAGTTGAAGATAATCCAGTGGCGGTTCAGATTTCCACGTCTTCAGAGCTTTTCCTTGCGTCGATACTCCGCTCGGCTCAGTTCTGCTGCCTCAGGTTCGAAGACGCTGATGTGAGTATTCCCTGAATCCTTACACAAGTCAGCGCTATTTCGTCTGCTTTTCCCATCTCAGTCTTTTTTTTTATTTTTTTATTTTTTTGTCGTGGTGCCTTCTCTTTTTTTGCCCAGCGTGTTGTGGTGCTGTCAAGCTGACGTTAATATTTCATCGTCCGCCACTTTGATGAAGCAAAGGGAACACCGGCCCTCATTAACGGCAGTCGGCCTATCAGCGCTTAGATGTGGAGGGGATGAATCATTTATCACCCTTTTTTTTTTTTTTTTTTTGCTTCACCTGCTCTTTGATGCATTCAGGACGTGGCTGCCCGGTCACAACTGAACATGTGACTCACAGCTCACAGATTATTATTAGTATTACTATCATTATTATTATTATAATGACATTTTTCTATTGATGCTTGAACTGTGCAGGAATGTTCTTGCAGCAGTTGTTAGTGTTCAGACAGCAGCAGATATAAACGCAGTGTGTAACACTGGCACTGTGCTGCATCTACAGTTTATGATCTGTGCTCAGATATTGAAAGTGTTCATGGTTTCATTACCTCTCGACTCTAATAATTACATTACGCCGGCCAAAGCACTGCCTTCAAACTGCACGTCATTAATCACTTTTCCAGTGTAAACATCTTTTCTGTGCTGATCAGGATCCTGCTGAAGCTCTGAAAGCAAACACTGATGGTAGAAGCACAGTTTTATTCCCATATTTTACAGGAGTGACCACGGTATTATCTGCACAGGCTCCAGACTTAACACTAGGGCTGTGTATCAGCAAGAATCTGGTAAAACCATACAAATCACAATACTAGGATCACAGTACGATATATCATGATATATCACGACACTCTTAAAAAGGCAATTTTTTAATTGGTTTTGTTTTTATTTTTAAAGATTGCTTCCTGGAAGAATTGAATTACACCATAAATCTGCACAAACACTAAACACATTTTTATTTGATCCCAACAGGATCTAATGTTCTATCACCAAATGTTCAAACTGTGTTCAAACTGAAATTCTGTTTCACAGACATTCCAGTTTCAGATCCTGTTCAAATGTTCAGATTCTATTAGTTCACAACTAACATCAGAACAGGATTTGAGTTCAATCCCAACAAAGGAACCAACATTATTGAATAAAAGAGTGTGAAAGAATAATGAATAAAAAACAAACAAAAAACCTAATGTGAACCTCCACCACAGGTGTTTGTGTCAGACTGCAGGTGGAAGCTCCTCTTCTCCTAAAATGACTCCCATTAAATGCTCAAATCTGTTCAGTTGTTTTCATTTCATTGACTCCAAATGTGTTGGAACACGTTCATCTCTCAGACCAGTTGGTTCAGAATCAGTTTGATCCAGATCAGTGGACTGGATGTTGTTCACTTCTCCTCCATTCCCGTGTCTGTGTTTGTTCATTCCATCTCTGCTCAGTGCATTTTGTCGTAGACGCTCAGCGTCCATGCACTTCAATGGGACTGAGTGGAACTGCTGGAAACTGACTCTAAACTGGACACTAATTGGATAAATGACACCGTGTTGTCCCGCCCCCGGACGCTCAGCGTCTCTGGGGGTGAATGGAGCTGTGGGCGGAGCTCGGCCGGGCCGGACGCTGAGCTTCCACGTGCTGATTGGAGGACGGGTCCAAAGGCTGAATCCAGTTTGATTGACAGCTGTTTTCAGATCTGCTCCTTCACTGACACAGTTCAGTTTAATACCGTCACACATTCTGCTGTGGAATCACAGAAACCAAATGAACTGTTCATTTACTGACCTGGAAGAAAACACAACCACTGGACTAACTGGGCTACATTTAACAGGATTTCAATGTTTTCTTGTTTAGTTGGTACGATAAGGTCACTGAGCATTTTCTTAAAAAGGAACAGAAGGACAAATTTATGTTTAAATAACATGACAATTTTTTTTTTATGTAAGCCGACAATGAGCTTCAACTGTCTGAAAGACGAGCAGCCAACACTGACCTCCACAATATCTGCATTTGAATAAATACCTAAAAATATCAATATCATACTTTTTTTATATCGATAAAGTATTGTGAAATGAAATATTGTGATATATTGCAGAACTGGTATTTTTTCACACCCCTAGTTACCACTAGATGTAGCTTTATATATAATATATATATATATATATATATATATATATATCTAATATGTATATATATATATGTATATGTATATATATATAGTATATGTATATATATTATATTGATATATATGTATATGTAATATATATATGTATATGTATATATAGTATAGTATATATGTATTATATGTATTATATGTATATATATGTATATGTATATATATGTATATATTTATATGTATATATTTATATAGTATATGTATATATATGTATATATAATATATGTATATATGTATATATGTATATATATAGTATATATATGTTATGTATATATATGTATATTATATATATATATATATATATGTTATATGTATATATATGTATATATATATTATATATATATATATATGTGTATATATATGTATATATATTATATATGTATATATATGTGTGTATATATATGTATATATATGTATTATAGTATATATATGTATATATATGTATATATATTGTATATATATGTATATATATATGTATGTGTATTATATATATGTATGTATGTTATATATATATGTTGTATGGTATATATATATATATATATATACATACATATATATATATATATATATATATATATATATATGTATGTATATATGTCTGTGCTAATATTCGAGCTCTGTGGTGTAGAGATGTTGAAAAAAGTGCTGAAAAATCACTTTTTCTTCACTTTTCTCTGTTTTTGATATAATAACCTTTGAATTCACTCTTCAGTTTACATGATCTGTGAATTAAATATAGGAAAATACAGGATTTACACTGAAAAATGTGAAATACAGGGGATGTTGTTATGATAAATGGTGATAAATCCCTTAAGGAAAATTAAATATGGAGAGAACTGACACAAAAGTCCCTCTGGATTTTTTTTTTTTTGTTCAAAACAGTTCAGTCATTTTTTTTTCCAAACCAACAATGCAAAATGACAGAAAATAAATAAATTAAAAAAAAATAATAAAATGTCTGTTTTAAGAATGAATGATCCAGAGGACATGTACAATTACAGATGATTCTTTTTCACATGCGGAGTAAATTCTACACTGTAAAAAAAATCCTGTAATTAAAACGGTATTATTCCAGCAGCTTGGGTGCTGAAAAAATACTGGAAAATAATGGAAAATAACCATCTCATAAAAATACAGTAATTTTCCATAATTAAAATACGGTTTTTTGCCCTAACTTTACATGAGATTTTGCTTTTTTTTTTTTTTTTTTTTTTTTACTTTTTAATGTTTAATAAAGAATATTTACATGTATTAAAACAATCAGATTACCTATAAATTTATATATAAACTAGAAGCACTCGGAGAGAGCAGACCTCCGCCAAGGCTGATCAGTGGCCCCCCCCGTGGGCCCCCCCCACCCCCGATCACCACCAAAATTTAATCATTTCTTCCTTATCCCATTTCCAACAAACCCTGAAAATTTCATCCAAATCTGTCCATAACTTTTTGAGTTATGTTGCACACTAACGGACAGACAAACAGACAAACAAACAAACAAACCCTGGCGAAAACATAACCTCCTTGGCGGAGGTAATAATTTTCAGTGAGACTCAGTTGTCCAATCCACCGATAAAAACTGTATTTGGACAGTTTATCAGTGCTTATACATGTTATACATTCACAAAAATACATTTATTCAACATTTTTGTTGTGAAACGTCCCATAATTACACAAGATATTTGTCAATTAACAAACAAGTCTGGTTCAACTGACAGAACAAATACTTCTTTTGCGGTTAATTGTCAGTAATTTTATCTTATTTTATTTTATTATTATTTTTTTTTTACAGTATTAAACTTTAAATTAACACTTTAATCTCATGAATAGAAAATAAATATTTGTGAAATTACGATACATTTGCAAATGTATTTTAACTGTATTTTTCTGTGAAAAAAGAAAAAAATTTCTTAAAAAAAAATGTAAATTTTATGGTTATTCATAGTTACAGTTTTTTCCTGTTACTTTACATTTGACATGTAAAATCACAGTCTATTTTTGATATTGATATTTTCCTGTATCTTAAAAATACAGGAAAAATCTGTCAAATAAACAGTGAAAATTCAGTTAAACTACAGATTTTTTTTACAGTGTAATTACGCTGCTTGATCTCATTCCGTTGTCGTACAGACCGACTGTCTGCGATGATAAACGTCTGGTGGGAACTTGTCGCTGTCTGTCAGAGGAGATGGTTCATGGCCGTTGGTCAGCTGACCCCAGGCCGGCTCCGTGGAATGTGTGAAAGTCTCATCTTCTTATCCGCACGTCGACTCTTCTCTTATTTGGTCACATTTTCCACCGTCCTCACATTTCTAACCTGTCATCAGTCGTTAGTTTTACAGAATGCTGCTGCTTTTAGGCAAACATCAGATGGTGCGTGCACTTGGAATCATCTGTCATGTTGTAATTAACCCAAAGTACGTTTAGAAGACTCTGTCAGCTGCTTTGATTCAATTAAACTGATGCCCCGTTAAGAGGTAATCTATTACAACAAGTGTAACATATCACATTTTAAATTGAGGAATGGAATGGGAAAAAATTAAATAAAAATAAAAAATTAATAGAAAAGGGTGTGTGTGTGTGTGTGTGTGTGTGTGTGTATATATATATATATATATATATACACACACACGCACACTTACTAGCGGCATTGTACCCGTGGTGGCATTGTACAATAGCATGAGAGGCTAAAATCTCCCAGCATACCTCACAACATTTAAATATGTACATAAAATTGTGCCTCGTAGATAGTCAGATAATGTTTCTATGCATTTGGTGAGTTTGGCGGTGACTGGGCTGTGAAGGCTGAGGAAAAGGCGTACAAACACCCTCCTGTGCTGCTACATTGATAGGACATCGATTGGACGGACGGACAAAGAACGTGCATTATATAATAGGATACATACAGATTATATATATATATATATTATATATATATATATATATATATATATATATATATATATATAGAAACACACAGGTGGGGAAGCAAAATGTACAATATTTTGAGGCAGGGATTGAAAGACAGTGTATGACCAATTAGTTTATTGAAAGTCATGAGAATTTAAATCTTCAAATCATATTTTACTGCATTTCTAACGCTCTTGTTGTCTATATATATGTGTGTGTGTGTGTGTGTGTGTGTGTATAAAAAATAAAAACTATACTACTGGTCAAAAGTTTTAGAATGCCCCAATGTTTCCAGTTTTGTCTGTAAATTCCAGCAGTTCCAGTCCAGTGAATAGCTGTAAATGGTCCAAAGATCAGAGTGAACTGCCAGAAGTAAAAAAAAAAGAAAAAAAAAAAAGGTAAGGTTAAACAAACTGAAAAATGATGTACATTCAGAATTCTACAAAAAGATGAACAAGAAATGGGTTCAAACTGAAAGCAGTTCTGCAGCAGTGGAGGCTGATCAAGTCTGGAAAGTTGGTGGTTCAATTCCTGCAGGTGTCCCAACGTTTGTGAATTCCTTCCACCCCCTGTGTCTGCAGAACAGGAGTGTGGAACACACTGTGGTACCAGACCCATGGAGCAGGACTGGAACAGGACTGGACTGAAGAAAGGAGTGTGGTACTGTAAAAATGGAAAAGAGGAAAAGAATGAACCAGAGAAGAGAGACAGAGCATCAGAAGAGGGAAAAATGGAGGTGTGTCCTCCAGAGAAATGTCCAAGAAAGTCCAGGTGTCAGGAAGTCCAGTTTCCTTCAACATCCAAAGGCACTGAAACTGGACTGGAAATGCAGACAGAAGAGGTCTGGAAGAAGCACAGACACAACAGAAGAAGAAGAAGAGTTTAGGACAGAAAACAGCTGGAGTGAGAGGAGACTGACAGGACAACAGCTGAAAGAAGAGAGAAGAGAGAGGAGGAGGAAGAGAGGAGGTCATAGAGGAGGAGGAGAGGAGACTGACAGGACAACAGCTGAAAGAAGAGAGAAGAGAGAGGAGGAGGAAGAGAGGAGGTCATTAGAGGAGGAGGAGAGGAGACTGACAGGACAACAGCTGAAAGAAGAGAGAAGAGAGAGGAGGAGGAAGAGAGGAGGTCATAGAGCTAGGAGGAGAGGAGACTGACAGGACAACAGCTGAAAGAAGAGAGAAGAGAGAGGAGGAGGAAGAGAGGAGGTCATAGAGGAGGAGGAGAGGAGACTGACAGGACAACAGCTGAAAGAGAGAGAGAGAGAGAGTAGGAGAAGAGAGGAGGTCATAGAGGAGGAGGAGAGGAGACTGACAGGACAACAGCTGAAAGAGAGAGAAGAGAGAGGAGGAGGAAGAGAGGAGGTCATAGAGGAGGGAGGGAGAGAGACTGACAGGAACAACAGCTGAAAGAAGAGAGAGAGAGAGGAGGAGGAAGAGAGGATGTCCATAGAGGAGGAGGAGAGGAGACTGACAGGACAACAGCTGAAAGAAGAAGAAGAGAGAGGAGGAGAAGAGAGGAGGTCATAGAGGAGGAGGGAGGATACTGACAGGAAAACAGCGAGAGATAGAGATGAGAGGAGGAGGAAGAGTGGGGTCTAGAGAGATGACAGGAGACCGGACAACAGCTGAAGAAGAGAGAGAGAGAGGAGGACAGAGGAAGAGAGGAGGGGCATAGAGGGAGGAGGAGAGGAGACTGACATGGACATACAGCTGAGAGAAGAGAGAGGATGAGAGGAGGAAGGAAGAGAGGAGGTCATAGCAGGATGGAGGAGAGGAGACTGACAGGGCAACCAGCTGAAAGCAGAGAGCAGAGAGAGGAGTTAGGAAGAGAGGAGGTCATAGAGGAGGAGGAGAGGAGTACTGACAGGACAAACAGCTGAAAGAAGAGAGAAGAGAGAGGAGGAGGAAGAGAGGAGGTCATAGAGGAGGAGGAGAGGAGGACCATGACAGGACAACAGCTGCAAGAGAGAAAGAGAGGAGGAGAAGAGAGGTCATAGAGGAGGAGAGAGGACTGACAGGACAACAGCTGAAAGAAGAAGAGAGAGAGGAGGAGGAAGAGAGGTCATAGAGGAGAGGAGAGACTGCAGGACAACAGCTGAAAGAAGAAGAGAGAGGAGGAGGAAGAGAGGAGGTCATAGAGGAGGAGGAGAGAGACTGACAGGACAACAGCTGAAAGAAGAGAGAAGAGAGGAGGAAGAGAGGAGGTCATAGGAGGAGGAGAGGAAGGACTGACAGGACAACAGCTGAAAGGAGAGAAGAGAGAGGAGGGAAGAGAGGTCATAGAGAGGAGGAGAGGAGACTGACAGGACAAAGCTGAAAGAGATATAAGAGAGAGTAGGAGGAGAGAGGAGTAGAGGAGGAAGGAGACTGACAGACAACTGAAGAAGAAGAAGAGAGAGAGGAGGAAGAGGAGGTCATAGAGGAGGAGAGAGGAGACTGACAGGACAACAGCTGAAAGAAGAGAGAAGAGAGAGAGGAGAAGAGAGGAGTCATAGGGAGATGAGAGGAGACTGACAGGACACAGCTGAAAGAAGAGAGAAGAGAGTAGGAGGAAGAGAAGGTCTAGAGGAGAGGAGAGGAGACTGACAGGACAACAGCTGAAAGAAGAGAGAAGAGAGAGGAGGAAAGGGGAGGTCATAGAGGAGGAGGAGAGATACTGACAGGACCAGCTAAAAGAAGAGAAGAGAAGAGGAGGAGAGAGAGGTCATAGAGGAGGAGGAGAGGAACTGACAGGACAACCTGAAAAGAAGAAGAGAGAGGAGGAGAAGAGAGGAGGTCATGAGAGGAGGAGAGGAGACTGACAGGACAACAGCTGAAAGAAGAGAGAGAGAGATGAGGAAGAGAGGAGGTCATAGAGGAGGAGGAGAGGACTGACAGGACAACAGCTGAAAAGAGAGAAAGAGAGGAGGAGGAAGAGAGAGGTCATAGAGGAGGAGAGAAGACTGACAGGACACAGCTGAAAGAAGAGAGAGAGAGAAGGAAAGAGGAGGTCATAGAGGAGGAGGAGAGGAGACTGAAGACAACAGCTGAAAGAGAGAGAGAGATAGGAGGAGAAGAGAGAGGTCATAGAGAGAGGAGAGGAGACTGACAGGACAACAGCTAAAGAAGAGAGAAGAGAGAGGAGGAAGAGGAGGTCAAGAGGAGGAGAGAGGACTGACGGACAACAGCTGAAAGAAGAGAGAAGAGAGAGGAGGAAAGAGGAGGTCATAGAGAGAGGAGAGACTGACAGACAACAGCTGAAAGAAGAAGAGAGAGAGGAAGAGAGTCTCATAGAGGAGGAGGAGAGGAGACTGACAGGACAACAGCTGAAAGAAAGAGAAAGAGAGAGGAGGAGGAGGACGAGGAGGTGAAAGAGGAGGAGAGAGGATACTGACAGACAACAGCTGAAAGAAGAGAGAAGAGAGAGGAGGAGAAGAGAGTTCGATCATGAGGAGGAGAGAGGAGACTGACAGACACAGCTGAAAGAAGAGAGAAGAGAGAGGAGGAGGAAGAGGAGAGTTCATAGAGGAGAGGAAGAGGAGACTGACAGGTACACAGCTGAGAAGACTAGAAGATAGAGAGAGAGGAGGAGGAAGAGAGGAAGAGTTTACACTGAACAGACTGAACAGATGAGTTTACACTGAACAGAGTGAACAGATGAGTTCACACTGAACAGACTGAACAGGTGCAGGTCTGATGGGTCCAGTTGCAGCTAAAGCCGTCTGTGAGACTTCAGAATCAGAACCAGAGGCTGGACCATGAAACAGCACCAGTGGAACTACTGAAGACTGGAAGAGGAGGTTCTGGACTGATCAGACCTGTAACTGGAAGTCTGCTGTTCATCGGGTTCGGGTTCCCTCTGTGTCCTACCTGTCAGTGTATGGGTTTTTTTCCCCTCTTTTCTGTCTGCAGGTTCCCTCTGTGTCCTACCTGTCAGTGTATGGGTTTTTTTTCCCCTCTTTTCTGTCTGCAGGTTCCCTCTGTGTCCTACCTGTCAGTGTATGGGTTTTTTCCCCTCTTTCTGTCTGCAGGTTCCCTCTGTGCCACATTTGGCTTGTTTTCGTGCAGTTCATTCTCTGTCTGTGGTGTCGGAGCTGCTTAAGGATAACACACTTTTTCCTCTGAAGTGAATTCAGCTCCACTCATCTGTGCAGCTGTCTCTCCGGCTTTGTTATTTTCAAGGTGAATTCCTTTAATACGCTTTATTCTCTGCCGTCGCCGCGTTTCAGAAAATGTATTTATGCAAATGCAGCGACACGTTTTGTGACCTCTCGTTTTCAATCGTATAGAAAAATAGCGTATTTTTCTCATGTCCTTTTGCATCTGTTTATTCTAACGAACCTCAAAGGCTCGTTACGTTCAGTGGATCCTCTTCTTCTTTTTTTTTTCCTGAAACTCTTCCGTGTTCTTCATCGTCAGATAAGACGGTAAAAACAGTCGGTTTATCAGGTTTACAGTTGTAAACGGCAGATCTTTTCCTCCAGGGCCCACAGGCTGTCAAAGTCAGTGTAGTTTAAGTTCCACATTCAGCCCAATATGATCTGAAAAGTACAAGTAGATCATGAAGATGTTCACATCAGGGCTCTCAAGCTCATTTTCTTTAAGGTTCCACATTCAATTTGTATGGAAGTAAATCTGTCTCATCAGATTTTGAATTATAAAAGCTATTGAATTTCTAGCTCTGAATTTTTTTGCACTGAAATTAAAAATCTGATTGGACCCTTTGGCGGGCGGGCGGGACTGGACCCTTTGGTGGGTGGGATCAAACGTTTTGGTGGGTGGGATCGGACCCTTTGGCGAGTTTGACTGGACCCTTTTGCAGGTCCAATCGGACCCTTTTGTAGGTCCAATCGTAACCCTTGGCAGGTGCGATTGGACCCCTTTGCAGGTGCGACCGGACCCTTTGGCGGCCCGGTTTTGTCCCGCCGCCCGTCCGTTTGACAGCCCTGCTCTCGGGTCGACCTGCTATCATGCATTGGGGGCTGAATGTCGTGCTGCGGCGTCATCTGTCTGTGTGAGGTTGTCATGCAGGCGTCATGCGAGCGATGCCTGATCTGACCTTGATCCTCCGCCTGCGGCGTCTTAAGCTCGGCTGTGATTGAAGTCGGAGCCTGGAGGTGGATTTTAAGGGGCCGTGGATCCAGATCGTGAGCGCTGGAGTCAGATACGGCAGTGAGGGCGAGGTTAACTGAGGACTCTGCTACTTACACAACAGCAGCAGAAGGAGTCAGGCTGCTTTAGCTTTTTTTTTTTTTCTGCTGCAAACGGGTGATTTTGTGCAGAATCTGAATGCGTTGATGTGGTGTTACTCCTGGATCAGTGTGTGTGGATGGATGAGTCACTGACAGAATGGATTAGAAGAAGAGGTGATAGCAGTTGGAGGATTTATTTACACTAATAAGCTCAGGCATGCTGATTCAGGCTTTTTTAAGCTTTAAATCTCACATATTTAGGGATTGTAGATGCATTTGTATCTCACCGGCCGACAGACCATGAACTGCTGTGAAGGCCGTGTGTCCGCTGTCGTCTTCAAACATCCTCTCTGAAACTAAAGGTCGGATTAATTAGACATTTTATATGTAACTTCCTTTGGACAATGTCTATCAAGTTTTGACAAATTTAGCATTTTCAATTGTTGATGAATTTCTGAAATATTATAAGTGTTCCTTTGACATTTGACATTTCACCCATTATAAGTAAATGGGGGCAAAAAAGAATTTAAAAATTCATAAAAAGTTTGAACTTTGACTTAATTTTCCCAAAATGTAATGACATGTATTCTGTGTCTCTGGGACTCTGTACGTCAAATTTGGTCTGAATTCAACCAATAGTTTTGCTGCTACAGACATTTGAAATTTCATCCATTATAAGTAAATGGGGAAAAAAGAATGTACATTTCCTCACCCTCAGCTTCATAAAGTGATAACAGTTAGATTTGGAGTGGTGACAGGGTCCCTCAGATGGAATGATCTGTTCTATCTGCTCTATCTGTTCTATGTATTCTATCTCTATCTTTTCTATCTGTTCTGTGTTCTGTCTGTTCTATCTGTTCTATGTGGTCTATGTGTTGTATCTGTTCTATCTGTTCTGTGTTCTGTCTGTTCTATCTGTTCTATCTCTATCTGTTCTATGTGTTCCATCTCTATGTTCAGTCGTCTGCTGGAGTCTCATCACAGCTGAGGCTTTGTTGCCTGCGTGGCGTCGAGCTTATTTTCAGGGACGGCAGATCAAGGACGGCCCGTGTAGTGCTGTGTCAGTGCGTCAGATGGGGGCCAGCAGGGGCCACGCTGTGACGGGGGGGTGTGGGGGGGTGTCGGACCCCTGGGTGCTGCAGGAAGACAAGGTGACTTTGTCTGGGCTGGACAGTTCAACGTGACTGTGGCTCCGTCTCAGCAGGTGACTCAGTGGGTCAGGATTGGATGAGCTGATACTCATGGTCATGGCGTTTAGGAAGAAGCACATTTTAAGGTTTTTTTTTTATTATTTTATTTTTTTAAAATAAGCACGTGATGCTGTGATGGTTGGAGGGAGTTTATTTTGGTACGGTGTGGTGGATGAACAGCATCAACCATGAGAGAATGTCCTTATCAGCGTATCCCATGGCTCATCAAGGATTTTATTTATTTAACCCTTTAACCTCTGAGCCCTGATTCCAGGTATAGGTGAACTTATTAAAAAGCAATAAAATTTACTAAATTAAGCCTAAAAACAACAAAAATGAAGCAAACGCAGAAGAAAATTAACAACAAAAATGAAGCAAATGCTAAAGAAAAGTGAAGAAAATTTACAAAATAAACAACAAAAATGAAGCAAATGCTGAAGAAAATTAACAAAATAAACACTAAAAACAGCAAAAATGAAGCAAATGATGAAGAAAATTAACTAAATACACACCAAAAAGGAAAGAATTAAAGCAAATAATGAAGGAAATTGAACAAAAATCAAGGAAATGATAAAGAAAATTAACTAAACAAACAATATCCGGTCCATATTTTGATGGTTTATAACATGTAAATGTTTACAGATATTAGTATATCGCATCAATTTATTGCAAGGAACTATTTTCATCTTTAAAAATCGTATAAAAGATTTTTTTTTAGCTTAATAAGTCATAACGTCAGACACTAGTCTCTTTTCCATTGACTCAAATTGCACGACTATAACTTGCGCATAAAAATTTATCTAATGGAAAAACGACAATTTTGCCACACCAGGAAACCCAATCATTGTAGAATTTAGTACGAGATAGATCGGTAATATATAATAATGATGAACATATCTGTAAGTAAACACCATATTTACATTTGTCGACATGTTTATGGAATGACTTCTCGTGTCATGTCGCGATAATAAATAAACAAATCATCGCATTTGTGATTTAATGGAAAAAACGACATTACACACTTCTGTTTTTTCGACACTTAGTAAAAATCGGTAAAGTTTTGCGCAGATGTTCAATGGAAATGCGACTAGTGAGTAAAAAAATGCACATTGACACATTTTATTGTTTAATATTTGACCAAGGACTAAAAATAATAACGTATATGAACCAATGTTTGTGTATTCGACTTCATTCTCATAAAATTACAGGTTTTACCTCGATATTTTACATTTTTATTTTCTAATGTGGCCTTGATACGCTGTCGTAGCTTATGTTAAAACTTTTTTGTTTTTTTTTTGACATGACAAACAGAATCATTGCATTTGTGATTTAATGGAAAAACCGACATTACACACCCGTTTTTTCAACATTCAGTAAATATCGGTAAAGTTTTGCGCAGATGTCCAATGGAAACGCGACTAGTGTGATGATTTTAACGGATGGGTCAGAATTTTAAAAAATCAGGCAGTATGATCTTTTTCCTGTTTTTGAATTACGACGTTATTCTCACAATATTATGGCTTTATTCTTGGAATACAACGACATTGTTCTCATAATATTACAACTTCATTCTTGTAAAATCACAACTCTTTTTGTATTCTACTTCATTCTCATAAAATTATGGGTTTTATCTCGATATTTTACGTTTTTATATCCACATTTTATCTAACGGTTCTAGCAGCGGACTGGGAGAACAGCTGATAGGAGCCTGTATGGTGCGTTCACTGTCCTTCAGACTAGATTTGGGAACTCAAAGCCTGTGAGGGACATGTTGTAATGTGAAGGTGGCAGGTATGGGACCCCTGTGGGACCCCTGTGGGACCCCTGTGGGACCCCCGGCACTTGTATTTCATCTGCGTGTCAATAAAACATGGCAGTGGGAGTGGCTGAGTAAATGGCGTCCAGTTGACGTGCGAAGTGTGCGTTTGCGTGTGGGAGCAGCGGGTCAGCGAAGGCCTCTTCCATCCAGACAGACATTTTCTGATACAGTAAGAGACAGGCCATCGAACGGCCGGGGTAATTCAAGCACGCTCTGGGGACTCATTCAGACCAGAGGATGCACTGAGAAGAGCCGAAGAAAAAAAACCACGGAGGGATGACAGCTTCAAAGACCAGCTCCACTACCATACCTTTGTTTAAAAGGATACCCCACAAGGAAAATAAAACAAAATACACACATTTAAGATTTGGACGTCTGCAAACATGAAGTGAATTAGAATAAAATACAGACTGTTACAGGAACAATGAAGACCAGTTTAACAGCAAAAACACTTACAGCTGCGGCTGACGCTCGTTAGCATTTTTTCGTCAGATCCGCTGTGTAATCACAGACAGTTCAACAGACGCAGGAGACTGAAAACTACCACTGGGGTTTGACTCATGGGATGGAAAACAGGTGACAGACGTCATACAAAGTCCAAAGAGACTGTAAAAACATCCCACAAAATTATACTCAAAATATATACAGAAAAGTACTGACAATATACAAAAAAAACTACAAGAAATACTAAAGTATACAAAAGTCAACTATACAACACTTAAAAGAAGTATATACAAATAATATAGGATATATACAAGTAATATAGGATATATACAGGGTGGGGAAGCAAAATGTACACTGAACATTTAGTTGTTTTTTCTCAGCAGACACTACGTCAGTTGTTTTGAACCCAAACATATACTGATGTCATAATCATACCTAACACTATTATCCATACCTTTTCACAAACTTTTGCCCATATGAGTAATCAGGAAAGCAAACGTCAAAGAGTGTGTGATTTGCTGAATGCACTCGTCACACCAAAGGAGATTTCAAAAATAGTTGGAGTGTCCATAAAGACTGTTTATAATGGAAAGAAGAGAATGACTATGAGCAAAACTATTACCAGAAAGTCTGGAAGATACTATTAAAGAAGAATGGGAGAAGCTGTCACCCCAATATTTGAGGAACACTTGCACAAGTTTCAGGAAGCGTGTGAAGGCAGTTATTGAGAAGGAAGGAGGACACATAGAATAAAAACATTTTCTATTATGGACATTTTCTTGTGGCGAATAAATTCTCATGACTTTCAATAAACTAATTGGTCATACACTGTCTTTCAATCCCTGCCTCAAAATATTGTACATTTTGCTTCCCCACCCTGTACAAGTAATATAGGATATATACAGGTAATAATACAGTCATTATAGAATACATATATATATATATATATATATATATAGAAACACACAGGGTGGGGAAGCAAAATGTACAATATTTTGAGGCAGGGATTGAAAGACAGTGTATGACCAATTAGTTTATTGAAAGTCATGAGAATTTAAATCTTCAAATCATATTTTACTGCATTTCTAACGCTCTTGTTGTCTACCTCAAGTTCAATTGCCATTTTTCTCATGGATTTGGTTGGATCCTTTAGGATTTTGGATTTGAGAGCTTTAATAAAAGCTTTAGTACGTTTTTTGTTGCTTCCTCCACTTCCAGACTTTCTGGTAATAGTTTTGCTCATAGTCATTCTCTTCTTTCCATTATAAACAGTCTCTATGGACACTCCAACTATTTCTGAAATCTCCTTTGGTGTGACGAGTGCATTCAGCAAATCACACACTCTTTGACGTTTGCTTTCCTGATTACTCATATGGGCAAAAGTTTGTGAAAAGGTATGGATAATAGTGTTAGGTATGATTATGACATCAGTATATGTTTGGGTTCAAAACAACTGACGTAGTGTCTGCTGAGAAAAAACAACTAAATGTTCAGTGTACATTTTGCTTCCTCACCCTGTATGTATGTGTGTGTGTGTGTGTGTGTATATATATATATATATATATATATATATATATACACGCGCACACACACACGCACGCACGCACACACACACACACACACACATAATATAGGATATATACAAGTAATATAGGATTTCTACAGGTAATAATACAGGTATTATAGAACATATACAAGGATATATACAGGTACACATAACCACATATATTATAAATTAAAATAAATAAGTTATGCAAAGAAATTTAAAATCTCAGCAAATGTTTTTCCTGGTTAAATAAAGGTTTAATAATAATAATAATAATAGTAATAATACTAATAAAGACAACAGTGCCTTTAATTGTGCGCTGTGTGGGAGGGGGTTTCATTTGTTCAGGGTGGGAGCTCAAGGGTATTGAATTGCTGAGTTGTGATTTCCAGCTCCTCTGTCTTGTCCTTGTCAGGCTCAGATATCCCCAACCCCCCACTCCTTCTACCCCTGTTTAAAAAATATGCAAATGTATGAAAGTAGGCTGCAGACACCCCCAGTATCCACTGCATCCATCTGGGCTGGATGGAAGGAAGGATGGATGGAAGGAAGGATGGAGGGATGGATGGAAGGATGGAAGGATGGAGGGATGGATGGAAGGATGGAGGGATGGAGGGATGGATGGAAGGATGGAGGGGGGTCTGGAACTGGAAGACGCCTCATGTTGGATCTGGTTTTACACTTCTGTTGAGTTTTCTCTCATGATGGTCGTTCCACCGATGACCTGATGAGGAGGTGCAGCAGTGGTGTTTGAGGAGGTGCAGCTGGGGTGTTTGAGGAGGTGCAGCGGTGGTGTTTGAGGAGGTGCAGCGGTGGTGTTTGAGGAGGAGGAGCAGCAGTGGTGTTTGAGGAGGTGCAGCAGTGGTGTTTGAGGAAGTGCAGCAGTGGTGTTTGAGGAGGTGCAGCGGTGGTGTTTGAGGAGGTGCAGCGGTGGTGTTTGAGGAGGAGGAGCAGCAGTGGTGTTTGAGGAGGTGCAGCAGTGGTGTTTGAGGAAGTGCAGCAGTGGTGTTTGAGGAGGTGCAGCGGTGGTGTTTGAGGAGGTGCAGCGGTGGTGTTTGAGGAGGAGGAGCGGTGGTGTTTGAGGAAGTGCAGCGGTGGTGTTTGAGGAGGTGCAGCGGTGGTGTTTGAGGAGGAGCAGCGGTGGTGTTTGAGGAGGAGGAGCAGCGGTGGTGTTTGAGGAGGAGCAGCAGTGGTGTTTGAAGAGGTGCAGCGGTGGTGTTTGAGGAGGAGGAGCGGTGGTGTTTGAGGAGGAGCAGCAGTGGTGTTTGAGGAGGAGGAGCAGCGGTGGTGTTTGAGGAGGAGCAGCAGTGGTGTTTGAAGAGGTGCAGCGGTGGTGTTTGAGGAGGAGGAGCGGTGGTGTTTGAGGAGGAGGAGCGGTGGTGTTTGAGGAGGAGCAGCGGTGGTGTTTGAGGAGGTGCAGGAGTGGTGTTTGAGGAGGTGCAGCAGTGGTGTTTGAGGAGGTGCAGGAGTGGTGTTTGAGGAGGTGCAGCGGTGGTGTTTGAGGAGGTGCAGCGGTGGTGTTTGAGGAGGAGCAGCGGTGGTGTTTGAGGAGGTGCAGCAGTGGTGTTTGAGGAGGTGCAGGAGTGGTGTTTGAGGAGGTGCAGCGGTGGTGTTTTAGGAGGTGCAGGAGTGGTGTTTGAGGAGGTGCAGCGGTGGTGTTTGAGGAGGTGCAGGAGTGGTGTTTGAGGAGGTGCAGCGGTGGTGTTTGAGGAGGTGCAGCGGTGGTGTTTGAGGAGGTGCAGCGGTGGTGTTTGAGGAGGAGGAGCAGCGGTGGTGTTTGAGGAGGAGCAGCGGTGGTGTTTGAAGAGGTGCAGCGGTGGTGTTTGAGGAGGAGCAGCAGTGGTGTTTGAGGAGGAGCAGCAGTGGTGTTTGAGGAGGAGGAGCAGCGGTGGTGTTTGAGGAGGAGCAGCAGTGGTGTTTGAAGAGGTGCAGCGGTGGTGTTTGGGGAGGAGGAGCGGTGGTGTTTTGAGGAGGAGCAGCGGTGGTGTTTGAGGAGGTGCAGGAGTGGTGTTTGAGGAGGTGCAGCAGTGGTGTTTGAGGAGGTGCAGGAGTGGTGTTTGAGGAGGTGCAGGAGTGGTGTTTGAGGAGGTGCAGGCGGTGGTGTTTGAGGAGGTGCAGGAGTGGTGTTGAGGAGGTGCAGGAGTGGTGTTTGAGGAGGTGCAGCGGTGGTGTTTGAGGAGGTGCAGGAGTGGTGTTGAGGAGGTGCAGGAGTGGTGTTTGAGGAGGTGCAGCGGTGGTGTTTGAGGAGGTGCAGGAGTGGTGTTTGAGGAGGTGCAGGAGTGGTGTTTGAGGAGGTGCAGCGGTGGTGTTTGAGGAGGTGCAGCAGTGGTGTTTGAGGAGGTGCAGCAGTGGTGTCTGTAAAGGGTGAAATCTGTGTCTGTTGGTGGAGGACAGTTAAGGTCAGTGAGGATGTGAGGATGCGTTTGAGTGCAGTCGTAAATGCAACCACTTCCAGTTCTGTGCAGTCACAGCCCCATCTGGACTTTTTTTGCTTCCAATCCCTTTTTTTTTTTTTTTTTTTTTTCAGGATTAGTTTTTCCGATACCGATCAGATACCAACTTTTAATAATGAAGTTATGATTTAAATTTGGAGTCATTATTTATAGCTTATTATACTGTTATTTTACTGTAATTGGTTTGAATGTGGAACCTGAACCAAAACTAACAAAAAAATAATAAAACCTGTGCTAAAAACTAATTTAAGCTAAACATTTAGAAAAAAAAAAATTAAACTAAAACTAAGCATTTAGAAAAAAAAACAAAAACTAATAAAAAACTGTCAACCCTGCTCTAAAACTACTTAAAACTAACTGAATTAGAGAAAAAAACAGTCCAAACTAAACTGTATATATTCTGAGACACTGATTTGAGTCCATGCAGTTATTTCCATCCCATAATCCTGTCTGCTTTTAACCCATACAGACCCAGGGCTACTTCTGTCATAGTGCCATATGTTTTGAACCTTTCTGAAGCCATTTATAACCATTTATTTTCATATTACCTTCAGTGTTTTTGCAGTTTTTCAGTGTAAATCCTGTATTTTCCTGTATTTAATTCCCTGACCACGCAGATGTCGATTAAAGTAGAGAAAACGTCAAGATCTGCTTTTACGTCAAATATTTGAGTCTAGTTTTAATTTATGACCATTTTCATGTATAATATAGCAGTGTGTATAGTGTTGTTTGTAGTGTTTCATATAGTGTTGTGCGTAGTGTAGTGTTGTGTGTGGTGTTGTGTGTAGTGTAGTGTTGTGTGTATAGTGTTGTGTGTAGTGTTGTGCATAGTGTAGTGTTGTGCGTAGTGTAGTGCGTAGTGTTGTATGTTGTGTTGTGTTGTGTTGTGTGTAGTGTTGTGCGTAGTGTAGTGCGTAGTGTTGTATGTAGTGTTGTGTGTTGTGTTGTGTGTAGTGTTGTGCATAGTGTAGTGTTGTGCGTAGTGTAGTGCGTAGTGTTGTATGTAGTGTTGTGTTGTGTGTAGTGTTGTGCAGTGTTGTGCGTAGTGTAGTGTTGTGCGTAGTGTTGTGTGTAGTGTTGTGTTGTGCGTCCTTGGCTCCTGCTGCTGTTTTTCTTCTGTCCAAACTCTGCGTTTGATTAAATTCTGTGGCTGGAGTTAATCGCAGCTCCGGCTCCGTCAGTGTTCTTTGGTTTTGTGTTTAACTCTGATTACAGTGTTGAAGTGCGGCTCTGTTAGTGTTCAGTGTACTTTGTTTTTTTCAGTTTAACTCTGATTACAGTGTGGCTGAAGTGGGGCTCTGTTAGTGTTCAGTGTTCTTTGTTTGTTTTTTTGGTTTAACTCTGATTACAGTGTTGTTGAAGTGCCTCTCTGTTAGTGTTCAGTGTTCTTTGGTTTTTTTGGATTAACTCTGATTACAGTGTTGTTGAAGTGCGGCTCTGTTAGTGTTCAGTGTTCTTTGGTTTTTTGAGTTTAACTCTGATTACGGTGTTGAAGTGCGGCTCTGTTAGTGTTCAGTGTTCTTTGGTTTTTTGAGTTTAACTCTGATTACGGTGTTGAAGTGCGGCTCTGTTAGTGTTCAGTGTTCTTTGGTTTTTTGAGTTTAACTCTGATTACGGTGTTGAAGTGCGGCTCTGTTAGTGTTCAGTGTTCTTTGGTTTTTTGAGTTTAACTCTGATTACGGTGTTGAAGTGCGGCTCTGTTAGTGTTCAGTGTTCTTTGGTTTTTTGGGTTTAACTCTGATTACAGTGTCATCTGTTAGTGTTGGATGAAGGGGCGGTCCTTATCCAGATGGTCATGTGATCATCTGTGCAGTCCAGTCCATGCAGTTTATATGAAGAAGGTACTTTTACTGCAGGAGGAATGGAAAGGAACTGAGTAACTGAGTAACTTTACTCTGGTGGTATTTACTGGAATCTACTGCAGGGAAATCTGAAGGAAAACAATGGTAGAACAAATGTAGAGGAATACAATGGATGGATGAGAGGATGAAAGGATGGATGGACGGGTGGGTGGATGGATGCTGCAGTTTCCTCAGGTCATTCTGCTCATTCATATTTATATTTATATTTCTGTTTGTGTTTATATTTATTTTTATGTTTACTGTGGATGATTTAAATGTCATATCTGTGCAGTTTTGGACTGTAGTTGGATGTAGATGTCATGTAGATATCACATACATGTAGATATCACATACATGTAGATATCACATACATGTAGATATCACATACATGTAGATATCACATACATGTAGATGTCACATACATGTAGATATCACATACATGTAGACATCACATACATGTAGATGTCACATACATGAAGATGTCACATACATGTAGATATCACATACCTGTAGATATCACATACATGTAGATGTCACATACATGTAGATATCACATACCTGTAGATATCACATACATGTAGATGTCACATACATGTAGATATCACATACATGTAGATATCACATACATGTAGACATCACATACATGTAGATATCACATACATGTAGACATCACATACATGTAGATGTCACATACATGAAGATGTCACATACATGTAGATGTCACATACATGTAGATGTCACATACATGTAGATGTCACATACATGTAGATATCACATACATGTAGACATCACATACATGTAGATATCACATACATGTAGACATCACATACATGTAGACGTCACATACATGTAGATGTCACATACATGTAGATATCACATACATGTAGATATCACATACATGTAGACATCACATACATGTAGATGTCATGTAGATATCACATACATGTAGATGTCACATACATGTAGATGTCACATACATGTAGATATCACATACCTGTAGATGTCACATACATGTAGATGTCACATACATGTAGATATCACATACATGTAGACATCACATACATGTAGATATCACATACATGTAGATATCACATACATGTAGATGTCACATACATGTAGATATCACATACATGTAGACATCACATACATGTAGATATCACATACATGTAGATGTCACATACATGTAGATATCACATACATGTAGATGTCACATACATGTAGATATCACATACATGTAGACATCACATACATGTAGATGTCACATACATGAAGATGTCACATACATGTAGATGTCACATACATGTAGATATCACATACCTGTAGATGTCACATACATGTAGATATCACATACATGTAGATATCACATACATGTAGACATCACATACATGTAGATGTCATGTAGATATCACATACATGGAGATGTCACATACATGTAGATGTCACATACATGTAGATATCACATACCTGTAGATGTCACATACATGTAGATGTCACATACATGTAGATATCACATACATGTAGACATCACATACATGTAGATATCACATACATGTAGACGTCACATACATGTAGACATCACATACATGTAGATGTCATGTAGATATCACATACATGTAGATATCACATACATGTAGATGTCACATACATGTAGATGTCCCATACATGTAGATGTCACATACATGTAGATTTCACATACATGTAGACATCACATACATGTAGATATCACATACATGTAGACATCACATACATGTAGATGTCATGTAGATATCACATACATGTAGATGTCACATACATGTAGATGTCACATACATGTAGATGTCACATACATGTAGATATCACATACATGTAGATATCACATACATGTAGATGTCACATACATGTAGATGTCACATACATGTAGATATCACATACATGTAGATGTCACATACATGTAGATATCACATACATGTAGATGTCACATACATGTAGATATCACATACATGTAGATGTCACATACATGTAGATGTCACATACATGTAGATATCACATACATGTAGATATCACATACATGTAGATGTCACATACATGTAGATATCACATACATGTAGATGTCACATACATGTAGATATCACATACATGTAGATGTCACATACATGTAGATATCACATACATGTAGATGTCACATACATGTAGATGTCACATACATGTAGATATCACATACATGTAGATATCACATACATGTAGATGTCACATACATGTAGACGTCACATACATGTAGATATCACATACATGTAGATGTCACATACATGTAGACATCACATACATGTAGACATCACATACATGTAGATATCACATACATGTAGATGTCACATACATGTAGACATCACATACATGTAGATGTCACATACATGTAGATGTCACATACATGTAGACGTCACATACATGTAGATGTCACATACATGTAGACGTCACATACATGTAGATATCACATACATGTAGATATCACATACAGGTAGATGTCACATACATGTAGACGTCACATACATGTAGATGTCACATACATGTAGATATCACATACAGGTAGATGTCACATACATGTAGACGTCACATACATGTAGATATCACATACAGGTAGATGTCACATACATGTAGACGTCACATACATGTAGACGTCACATACATGTAGATGTCACATACATGTAGATATCACATACATGTCGATGTCATGTAGATATCCTGCTGTTCACTGATTGGTGGTTACAGCTGTTTTCTCATTTTTCATAGAAATCACAGGATGAGTGTTTTTTTTACATGGTCTGTTCTCAGTCATTCTAACACGTTTCAAATACAACACACAGATTATAATGTTCTACACTAAAAAAAAAAAAAAAATCTGTAATTTAACAGAATTTTCACTGTTTGACAGATTTTTCCTGTATTTTTCAGATACAGGAAAATATCAATGAAATGACAAAAACAGACTGATTTTACATGTCAAATGGAAAATAATACAAAAAAACTAACTGTGAATAACCATAAAATGCCTATTTTTTAATAGAATTTTTTTTATTTTTTCAAAGAAAAATACAGTTAAAATACATTTACAAATGCATCGTAATTTCACAAATATTTCTTTTCTATTCATGGGATTAAACTGTTAATTTAAAGTTTAATACTGTAAAAAAAATAAAAAATTAAACGAGATAAAATTACTGACAATTAACGGTAACAGAAGTATTAGTTCTGTCAGTTGAATCAGACTTGTTTGTTAATTGACAAATATCTTGTGTAATTACAGGAGGTTTCACAACAAAACTGTTGAATAAATGTATTTTTGTGAATGTATAACATGTATAAGCACTGATAAACTGAAAATTATTTATATATATATATTTATAGGGAATTGGATTGTTTTAATACATGTAAATATTCTTTAGTAAACTTTAAAAAGTCAAAAAAAAAAAAAGAAGCAAAATCTCATGTAAAGTTAGGGCAAAAAACTGTATTTTAATTATGGAAAATTACTATATTTTTATGAAATGGTTATTTTCCGTTATTTTACAGTATTTTTCAGCTGTCGGAATATTATTATTATTTTTTTTTTTCCTTTTTTTTTACAGTGTATCATTTATAAACTGGTCATTCTTCATATTTAATGGTTCTGCTTTGGATACTTCTGCCTTTTTTTCCCCTATAAAATGTCTCGGTTTTATCCTAAATTGAGCTGAATTGTGTGATGACTCGTCGTTAGAGCCTTCTCGTTGTTACATTTTTGTAACGGATGAAATAAACGTGAAGATGCAAAAAAAAAAAAAAAATTAATAAGAGTGGGAGGAGAAGGAAGAGTGCAAGAAAATAAAAGGCAGTATCCCATTATGATGGTGCAGTGTTTGTTTGTAGTGCACTGGCTCCCCCTGCTGGTCAGTGTGTGCAGTGTTTGTTTGTAGTGCACTGGCTCCCCCTGCTGGTCAGTGTGTGCAGTGTTTGTTTGTAGTGCACTGGCTCCCCCTGCTGGTCAGTGTGTGCAGTGTTTGTTTGTAGTGCACTGGCTCTCCCTGCTGGTCAGTGTGTGCAGTGTTTGTTTGTAGTGCCCTGGCTCCCCCTGCTGGTCAGTGTGTGCAGTGTTTGTTTGTAGTGTCCTGGCTCCCCCTGCTGGTCAGTGTGTGCAGTGTTTGTTTGTAGTGCACTGGCTCCCCCTGCTGGTCAGGGTGTGCAGTGTTTGTTTGTAGTGCACTGGCTCCCCCTGCTGGTCAGTGTGTGCAGTGTTTGTTTGTAGTGCACTGGCTCCCCCTGCTGGTCAGTGTGTGCAGTGTTTGTTTGTAGTGCACTGGCTCCCCCTGCTGGTCAGTGTGTGTAACTGCAGCAACTGATATGTGTTTTAGTTCCACTGGTGACGAAGAGTTTAAAACCTGAAATACGAACACAACTCCAGTAAAACACCACTCTGGATGAAAAGTCCAGGATTACACAATAACTGGGATGGGACTGAAAACACAGTTTGTTTTTACACTTACATTTTTGTTCCAGTATCAGTTTATTTAACCCATAAAGACCCAGTGGTAGTTTTACGGCTGTTTTTTCTTTCTGCTTTTAACATTTCTTAAATGTTTTATCACCATTTATTACAATATTATCCTCTGTATTTTGCATTTTTCTCAGTGAAAATCCTGTATTTTTTTTTTTTTTTTAAATTTAATCCACTGATCATGTAAATGTTCATTAAAACACCAAAGTTGTTGCTTATCTTATTCTTTTTTAAATTTTATTTTAGTTTTTTTTTGCTTATTTTTTTACATTATTTATTATATTGTAGTTTTATTATTCAGTTTTGTTCATTTTATTCCATCATTGATCCAACTCCATGTTTTGTTTTTTGTTTTTTTGTTTGTTTTTTTTTTTTATTTTCTCCATGATATTTATTATTTTGGATGTTTTCTTTTTTGCTTTTGTTCATTTTGATGATTATTTTATTCTTTTTTATTCTATTTTAGGGTTTTATGGCCTTTTTTCACATTATCGGTTATATTGTAGTTTTTATTAATTATTTTTGTTCATTTTATTCACTGTCATTGATCCAACTCTGTGGGTTTTATTCATTTTATTGCTTATTTTCTCCATGTTATTTAATATTTTGTACATTTTCTTATTCACTTTTGTTCTTTTTTTTATATATGTATTGAACTCGCTTACTTTTTAAAATAGTTTTCTTCACTGTAGTTCAGTTTGTGGTTTATTATTTACTATATTATTTATTAATTTGTAGCCTTTTTTTTTTTTTTAGCTTTTGTTGATGTTATTTTACTTATTTTTCTTCAATTTCTTGCCTTTTTTAAAATTCGGTTCTTCAGTTTAGTTCAGTTTGTGACTTATTTTGTCAGTGTTACTTATTACATTGTTGATGTATTATTAATTTTTGTTCATTGTTTTCATGACTTTGACTGTTTTTGTTCATTTTGTTGCTGCTTTTATTCTTTTTTACTTTTAGTGATTTTTTTTCTTATTTTTTTATATTAATTATTATAATTTTTTTTTTATTCATTTTTGTTTATTTTACCCACTGTCATTGATTCAACTCCATGGATTTTATTCATTTTAGTGCTTATTCTCTTCATGTTATTTATTATTTTGCACATTTTCTTTTTCACTTTTGTTCATTATGTTGATTTTATTTACTTGTTTATTTTTAAAAATAGTTTTCTTCACTTTTGTTCAGTTTATGGTTTATTATATAGTACATTATTTATTGTTTTAAAGTTTTTTTTTTTAGTTTTTTTTTATTCATTTTTGTTCATTTTATCCACTGTCATTGATCCAACTCCATGGGTTTTACTGGTGAATCGATGTTTCAGTTTTTTATTCATTTTATTGCTTATTTTCTTCATGTTATTTGTTATTTTGTACATTTTCTTTTTTGCTAATGGTGGAACTTAGGAATATTTTCAGTTTGTACCATTTGATTTGAGTATTTTGAAGCGTAACACACTTCTTTCCTTTCTTTCAGATCTGGCTTTCGGTGTGACCAGCGCCTACAGACACCACTCAGGTTGGTTTGCTTTTCCTTTTCCTGTATCTACGAGTAGACATAGTATCCATGTCAACAACTGGTGTAAAATGCACTTCTTCATCTCTTCATGGTCATCAGATATGACCATATTTGGACGTTCAGAAGCTCCGTAGTTACCATGGAAACACCGTCATCTTCTACAGCATTGATTTCCCAGTAAAACCCATGGAGTTGGATCAGTGACAGTGGAGAAAATGAACAAAAATGAAGAAAAAAAACCTACAAAATAATACAAAATCTGAAAAAAAGGCAAAAAATCTACTAAACTAATGTAAAAAAAAAAAAAGAGTAAAACAAGCAAAAAATGAATAAAAACAGCCAATGTAAAGAATAAAATAAAAGTTAATTTAAATAAAATCAACAATGTAATAATTAGCGTTGACAAAATAAGCCACAAACTGAAGTAAATTGATGAGAAAAATGTAAGAAAAGACAAGAAAATGAACAAAAACAAGTAAAATAATAAATAAAATCTACAAAATGAACAAAAGCAATAAGAAAATGTGTAAAATACTAAATAAGATGGAGAAAATAAGCAATAAATTGAATAAAAAACTGAACTTTTGATTTATTTGTAAAACCCAGGGAGTTGGATCAATGACAGTGGAGAAAATGAACAAAAATGAAGAAAAAAAATCTTATACATACACATATATATATATATATATATATATATATATATATATATATATAGAGAGAGAGAGAGAGAGAGAGAGAGAGAGAGAGATAGATATAGATATATATGTATAAAAACTAACATTTGCTAGGGTAAAGTAAAAAAAAAAGAAAATAAAAGAAAATAAACAGTTTAAATAAAGAATCAAATGGACAAACATTTAAAAAAATCAAGTGTAATAATTAACATTAACAAAATAAGCCACAAACTGAGAAAAATGTAAGAAAATGAACAAAAACAAGTAAAATAATAAATAAAATCTACAAAATCAGCAAAAGCAAACAAGAAAATGTATATAAAAACCATAAATAACATGGAGAAAATAAACAATAAAATGAATAAAATGTTTAAACCCATTGGTCTGAAAAAGTCATTCTTTCTTCAGTTTTCTCTGTTTTTAATATCATAATTCTCAACTTTAATCTGACTCTTTATGAACATCTACACAATCAGGAAATTAAATAGAATAAAAATACCTGATTTTCACTGAAGAAACTCAAAATACGGAGGATATAATATTAGAATAAATGGTGATTAAAAAGTTATAGAGAAAACTTCATTTGCGAACGTCCATAAAAGTGTTTTTTTTTTTTATTTCCATGGTTTCTAAAGCTGCAGTGAAAACATTAATGGGTCTCTACTGAAGATTCATTTATCCTGTGGTTTGTGTTGAATTTATCAGTTGTTGTGATCTGTCTGAGGACCACCAGGGGGCAGTGTTGACTTTTTTAACTGTTCTATTAGTTCCTTTTATTTGGGTTTCCATTTCCCCCCAAAAGTCTGAAGCAAACCTGTCAGAACGAATAAAATAATAACAGAATAACACATAAATAATGACAAATACAAACTTTTATCTGTTTGAGTCAAAAAACCAAAATTACATTATCTACGCACTATCTGCAAATGCAGAAGAAAATTAACTACATAAACACCAAAAAGGACAAAAATGAAGCAAATAATGAAAGAAATTAACAAAATAAACACCGAAAATGACAAAAATGAAGAAAATTAACAAAATTAACACTAAAAATAACAAAAATGACTCAAATGATGAAAGAAATTGAAGACAATTAACAAAATAAACACTGAAAATGACAAAAAATAAAGCAAATGAAGAAAATTAACAAAATAAAAGCTAAAAAGGATACAAATGAAGCAAATAATAAAAGAAATTAACAAAATGAAGACTAAAAAGGACAAAAATCCAGCAAATGATAAAGAAAATTCAAGAAAATGAACTAAATGAACCATCTCTGGTCCATATTCTGCTGGTTTCTCACATGTAAACGGTTCCAGATATCAGTCTAGTTCCTATTGGTCACTGATAGAAGTCATATTGGACTGTGATTGGATGAGTTGAGTTCTACTCCAGTGAAAGTCCCGCCCACTCTTATTCTCGTTAGGTTGATCTCCTTCATCATATACAGACGGAACCTGAACCTGACAAACCTCACACATTAGAACAGACGCTGACGTACAGGGAGGGGAGGGGAGGGGAGGGGAGGGGAGGGGAGGGGAGGGGGGGACAATCCCAGCCCATTTATTTGACAGCCATTTACCACAGCGAGTCAATGTACCAACAGCTCTGCCTTCGTCATGGTAGACTGGGCTGCCCCCCCCCGCCCCCTTCCCCTCCTCCTCCTCCTCCTCCTCCTCCCCATCCCCCCCCCCCCCCCCCCCCATCCTCCTCCTCCTCCTCCTCCCCATCCCCCCCCCCCCCCATCCTCCTCCTCCTCCTCCATCCAAACTTGTGCAGACCCACACTGTGCGTTCTTGGCGTTGGGCTGACAGTGTGGACCCAGCAGAACCTCCAGGGGTAGTCTGAGGGGGGGCAGATCCAGCCGGTGTGAGTCCATCCAGGGTAGTTTGAGGGGGGGTCAGATCCATCCAGGGTAGTTTGAGGGGGGGTCAGGTCAGTGGGAGCCATGGCTCTGCCGCTGGGACGCAGTCAGAGCTTCGCTGCCTTCTGCTGTCTGGTCCGACGGAGGTTTAAGAGGAGGAGGAAGAAGCGCTCCGAACGTAAAGGTATTCTACTGTGGACCTGGGGGGGGGGGGGGGCAGTAAAGACCCCCTGGAGGAGGGGGGGGGGGGGTCGCTTTGGCTGGAACCCCTTTAACATCAACTTCTTTGGTTTGTTTTGACTGTTTTTTTTCCTCTTCATTTCAGCTCATTTTGATTGTTTTTAACCTTTAAAGACCCACGTCTACGTTTGGAACAAGTTCCACATCATTTATTTTCACCTTTCTTAAGTCTTTTATCACTGTTTATGATATTATTAATATTATCCTCAGTGTTTTCCACTGTAATTCATGTATTTTCTTCTATTTAATTTAGATATTCATGAAAATTCAGCGTAAATCCAAATGTTTTTATGTCAAAACAGAGAAAACTGGAAGAAAAGTGGCTTTTTTTTTAGTAGAAATCATCTGATATTATCCTCAGTATTTACCATTTTTCACTCTAAATCATGTAGTTTCATTTATTTAATTTACTGATAATAATAGATACGCCTTTCACAAGTGTTTCCCCACAATTTGTTATTTATCCTCTGTATTTTTCACTGTAAATCATCTATTTTCCTCTATTTAACTTAGATATTCATAAAAACTCAGAGTAAATCCAAATGTTTTTATGTCAAAACAGAGAAAACTACAAGAAAAGGGATTTTTTTTTATTCTGTAGAAATGAGGTATTTTCCTATATTTAATTTACTTATTATTTGGATTTTCATAAAATTGTTTTATCTTTTAACCTTTAAAGATCCACAACTATTTTAGTCACAACTTCCACATTAATTTTTCATCTTTCCCAAGTCTTTTATCACCATTTATTACAATATTATCCTCTGTATTTTCCTTTTTTTTTATTTTTTTGTTTAAATCACATATTTTCCTATATTTAATTCACTGATCATGTAGCTGTTCATTAAAGCTCAGAGGAAATTTAAAGTTTATTTTATCAAAAACAGACAAAAGTGAAGAAAAAGTGATAAATTTGGTTAAATCTGTCATTAACTGAACATAAACGCAGTCATTTTATTGCTCATTTTCTCCATGTTATTTACTATTTTGTACATTTTCTTATTGGCTTTTGTTCATTTTGTCGATTTTATTTATTTTACTCGTTTTTGTTCATTTTCTTTCCTGTCATTTTTTTTCTCCCGATTTATGTCAGTTTGTGGCTTATTTTGTCAATGTTTCTTATTACATTGTTGATTTAATGTTAATTTTGGTTCATTTTATTTATTACTTTGGCTGTTTTTGTTCATTTTGTTGCATCTTTTATGTATTTATTTCACTTTACTCAGTAACTGAACATAAAACAACCATGTTGTACAGTTTAACCTTTATGCTGTGGCTCTTCCTGTCGATGCAAACACATTTCAGAACATAAATACTGTCATCATTTAACTGCGTTAAAGTGGATGAATGTGGATGAATATAATGTAGTGCAGGGCATTCACATACATTCAGCCCAGTGTGATCTCAACTGGGCCAGCCCTGTAAAATAAGACAAAAGTAACCTGTAAATATAGTCTATACATCAGATAGACACATATATAAACATATATAACCAGTTCAGCTGCAGTACACCACACACCTTATCTTAATCATCTACAGTAGAATTACTAACTAACTTTGCTTCATTTCAGTTCAGCTAGCTTTTGCTAGTAACGCTCTGTCGTGTGTTTTCTTTTTCCGTATTTGTCTCTGTATTTGCTCTTTGATTGCCATTTAGTATTAACTCCATACCCACCTGATGTGTGTTCGTCCCTTGGCTGTTTATTGTGAAGCGTCTTTGAGTACTTAGAAAAGCGCTATATAAAACAGATGTATTATTATTATTATTATTATTATTATTATTATTATTATTATTGTTTACCATATAAAAGGTTACATACCTCTATAATTGGATTACTTTTCTGCCTAGTTAGTGCTATGTCAAACATAACCACTAGCTACATTTGATTGGTGAAACACAGTCGTGAGTTTTGACTAAAGGTTTGTGCTTTAACAAATGACCAATAATAAAAGTAACGAGCGGAATGTACGCCATTGTAACCGAGTAGAAGTACCGTTTCTTCTTCATAAATATACTCGAGTGAAAGTAAAAAGTATGTCGTATTAAAAGTACTCTTAAAAGTACAATTTATGTAAAAAGTTACTTCAGTAAATGTAACAGAGTAAATGTAACTTGTTACTTCCCACCTCTGCTGAGCACAGACAGGCCTGTTCAGTGTTTATAATACGCGTCTGCTGGAACACGTATGACTGCGTCTGCTTCACCCACTCCGTACACGACGGTAAACACTGCTCATATTATCAGCGGCTGGAAAACTCCAGTGCATTTAATCCTCACATTAATTCCAATTCCAGCTCTGAGCACAGAAAAAGAAAAACAGCAGCAGCCGCTCTGAGATTTATCCATCTTTTATCCCCGCTTGAGAATATTCAATTTAGCATAAGTGTGATTCATGGAAAGTCTGGTAAACAGTATTAATGTTATTTAATGTTAGGTCATTTACTTCATTTTTAGTGTTTATTTTGTTAATTTTCTTCAGCATTTGCCTCTTTTTTGTCCTTTTTAGTGTTTATTTTGTAATTTTTTTCAGCATTTACTTCATTTTTGTCATTTTTAGTGTTTATTTTGTTAATTTTATTCACCATTTGCTTGATTTTTGTTCAGTTTCCCTCATTATTTCCTTCATTTTTGTCCTTTTTGGTGTTGTGTTTTTTTTTTAAATTTTCTTCAGCATTTGCTTCAGTTCTGCTTTTTTTCAGTTTTTATCTTGTTAATTTTCTTCAGCCTTTGCTTCATTTTTGTCCTTTTTAGTGTTTATTTAGTTAGTTTTCTTTATCATTTGCTTGACTTTTGTTCAATTTCCTTCATTGTTTGCCTCATTTTTGTCCTTTTTGGTGTATATTTAGGTAATTTTCTTCAGCATTTGCTTCAGTTTTGCTGTTTTCAGTGTTTATTTTGTTAATTTTCTTCAGCTTTTGCTTCTTTTTTGTCATTTTTAGTGTTTATTTAGTTAATTTTTTTCATCATTTTCTTAATTTTTGTCATTTGTAGTGTTTATTTTGTTCATTTTCTTGAGCTTTTGCTTCTTTTTTGCCATTTTTAGTGTTTATTTTTTTTAATTTTCTTCAGCATTTACCTCAAGTGTGGTAAACAGTATTAATGTTGGAAAAAAAAAACAACAACAACAAAAACAAGCCCATCCATTGTGGGTACTTTGCATGCGGAGGGAGTCAAAGCCCCATCATTTCCGTGTCCCTGCTAAGCGGTGTGTTGTGAGATGAACTGAAGTGTGAGTTTAATCTACTGGGAGCCAAAGTGAATTTCAGACGAAGGTATAAGCGGATGTGTTCTGTGATGCGTGTACGGAACGCCGACGCCGCTAAGGGATGAGTCTGTCGGCCGCAGATCTGTGTCTGAAAAACAGACTCTGCTCTGTGATGTGGAGGAGTTGATACAGCCCCCCCCCTCCTCCCCCCTCCTCCCCTTCCTCCCCCTCCTCCTGAAGCTCTGCTGATAACCTCCACCCTCCCCTGAAACCCTCATCCCCCCCCCCCCCCCCAGCTGTCTGTCAAAATGTCATGTCAGAACTGTTCCAATAGTCTGTATGATGGAGATCAATCTAACTAGAATACAAGTGGGCGGGACTTCCACTGGAGGAGAACTCAACTCATCCAATCACAGTCCATGTATGACTTCTATCAGTGACCAATAGGAACTAGACTGATATCTGGAACCACTGACATGTCGGAAACCAGCAGAATATGGACCAGAGATGGTTTATTTAGTTCATTTTCTTCGATTTCTTTCATAATTTTCTTCATTTTTGTCCTTTTTGGTGTTTTTGTTCATTTTCTTCAGCATTTGCTTCATTTTTTTGTTTTTAGTGTTTATTTTGGTAATTTTCTTCAGCATTTGCTTAATTTTTGTTGTTGTTGGTGTTTATCTTGTTAATTTTCTTCAATTTCTTTCATAATTTTTTTCATTTTTGTCCTTTTTGATGTCTATTTTGTTAATTTTCTTCAGCATTTGCTTCGTTTTTGTTTTTAGTGTTTATTTTGTTATTTTTCTTCAGCTTTACGCCATTTCTGTCACTTTTAGTGTTTATCTTGTTCATTTTCTTCAGCATTTGCTTCATTTTTGTCATTTTTGCTGTTCTGTTAATTTTCCTCAATTTTAAAAGTCCATATATGACTTCCCTCAGTGATCAATAGGAATATTGATATCTGTAATGTCATAAACCATCTAAATATGGACCATTAGAAGGAAAGGCACATTTTTAATATTTCAAAAAATTAGTCAAAAATTGAAGAGTAAATTCTTTTTTTTTTTTTTTTTTCACTTATATTTTATTGTGTCATTTTTGAGGTTTTCCAACACAAATATTTCGAACACAGTGTCAGTCGTCGTCCTGTATATTGTCCATTTTTTTCCATTGATCTTCATGTTACTGGCTGTACTCTTATGATATTAGTAAGTCTCTCCATGTTGTGAATTTCTTCCACTATATCTCTCTAGTTATTTTGGGGGGGGCTCTTTACACCATTTTCATGTGATGGCTTTTTTAGACGCTACCAAGATGATTTGAATCCAATATTTATCCTTACTTGGTCTTTCTTTTCCTGTTAAATGACCCAAATAGAACACAGAACATGTCCTCGGTAGGTCATATTCCAATATTTTTCCAAATTCTTCGCTGATATTATTCCAATACTGGGATAATTTTGTACGCTGCCAAAAAAACATGTGCATGACCCACATCCTGCTCACCACACGACCTCCAACAGGGCTGAGGGAATGGTAGTGAAGGGTTTTGGATCTCATTATGTTTTTCCAATTTCTGGAATTAGATGTGGACACTTGAGTTTCACACATTTCATAACGTGTCATTATTTGAGTTCTTTACTCCATTTGTCTCTAAAATACAGTCGAAGTTTTCCTGTTAGACACCGATCCCTGATACAGTTCAGTTTGAATTTTTCTCCTTTGTTCTTATTGGCTTTACCCACAATGTCAGTCATCTGGTTTATTTCACCTGGGAGGGAGTGGAGGAGGAGATAGATTTTACTGGGGAATCAGTGTTGTAGAAGATGACGGTGTTTCCACGGTAACTATGGCAACTCAGGTCTTTGAGGGATAAGACTTATGTAAAATTAATGCTTTTTTTTAAAGAAAGTAATTATACTCAGATTACCACCAAGTTGTGAAAACACAAAATGAACAAAAGTGAGTAAGAAAATGTTCAAAATGACAAATAACATAATAGAAAATAAGGAATAAAATGAACAAAATGAATTAAAAAATGTCAGTTCACCAGTAAAAGGATCAGTGACAGTGGATGGACACACTGGGTTTATGTTCAGTTAATGATATTTTTTGCTGGAAGTATACTCAGTGCCAATGAAAACACAACACTTGAAGATTCTTATATATTTTTTAAATCAATGAGGATTTTTATTCCATAAACTCTTTGGAATTAATCATAGGCCATTTCTATACAGTAAAAATAAAAAAATCACATCCAAATTTGTTGACAAAAAATAAGGATAAAGAAAGAAACTCCAGGACCCCCAAAACCAACAGTCCCACAGCGGTCCTGGAGGTGCTGCAGCTCAGTGTAGCGTTCCTGCTGTGGCGTGGTCACAGGTGCTGGTCCAGGTCCAGGTCTGTCTGCAGTTGGGCCAGTTTCTTCATGCCTCTATTGCATCCTGACTATGGTGGACACATTGCATCCAAAACGGCGCGCCACCTGCCGAGCACAGATTCCGGCCTCCAGGACCCCATAGCATGGCATCTGTGGTCAGGTGTCAGTCTGGGCATCGCTGAGTTATTGCAAATGATTTTGGGGCTTTTCAGTTTGCCTTTATATACAGAACATGAGCACTCCTGAACTGACCACAGTTCCTTAAGTTGAGCCGTTCATTGCTGAGCGATGAGAAAAACAAGTCTTATGAACGCAGACAAGTTCATTCAAGCGTGACAACAGCTCAACCCGTCTCAGGTTGTTAAGAAACTGTCTGGGATTATCTTCTACAGGTGAAACTGAAACATACTGATGCAGCTCAGGAACAATAAAACACATTCAAGTGTTGGGTTTTCTTTGGCACTGAGTATATCACTTTTTCTCCAGTTTTCTCTGTTTTGATATATAAACCTTTGACTTCACTCTTACTGAGACCCTTATCTACAGAGGTGTATTGCATTGTTTTTTTTCTGCTTTAACATCAATATAAAAACCACTTAAAGGTTTTAATGAGTCCTCAGTTGAAGTTCATCACCGCTCAACGTGTGGAAAGAAAACTGTGAAAGGCACAGATCTGAGTCCTGTTGGACTGCAGTACGCAGCAGCACCCCACACACACACACACACACACACACACACACACACACACACACACACACACTTGCCTGTCCAGGTCTGGATAATCCTGAGGCCATGGGCTGTGAAATTCAACATCAGCCTTGAGCCCATCCTCTGCCCCCCCCCCACACCCACCCCCTTCCATCTGGGAGATAGCTGAGGGTCCGTCCCGGCCTTGACTGGGCTGATCAGAACACTGATATCCATCTGTTATGGCGGCGAGGCCACTGATGCAGAGAGAATGGGGTTGAGGAGGGTCACTGAGTGTGTGAGTGTGTGTGTGTGTGTGTGGGGGGGGGGGGGGCTAGAAATCTGATGGTGACCTTCAGTGACCTTATGAAAATAAAAAAAAAAAAAAGTGAGGGAAATGACACGGCAACACAGTCAGCTTCACACCAGCAAAGTCACAGCAACACCTGAGTCTGAGTCCACCTGACAGCATGTATGTGTGTGTGTGTATATATATATATATATATGTATGTCAGGGTAGAGACTGCGATCTGGTAGGATCGGCGATTCTACCAGTAGAGACTCCGATCGTAGTCTCTACTGGTAGAAACTCCGATCCGAACCCTAACCCTTCTACTGGCAGGATCGGAGTTTCTACCAGTAGAGACTCTGATAGGAGTTTCTACTGGTAGAATCGCCAATCCTACCAGATCGCAGTCTCTACCCTGACATACATACACACACACACACACACACACACACAGACACACACACACACAGACACACACAACAAGTTACAAGTGAAGAAGAGTTTAACCCAAACGTGTGTGTGTGTATGTGTGGACACACCAGGAAACCCAATCATGTTAGAATGTAGTCGTAGATATTGGAGCGTTCTAGATTCAAACCAACACATATTTATGTTCATGTTTATGGAATGACTTCTACTGACATCGACTATAGTAAATAAACTCATCAGCACATTTGTGACTTCATGGACAGACCCTCATTACACACTAGTGTTTCTGTCATCAGTCAGTACTTATGTGTATAGTTTAGCTCACATGTCTGATGGTAAATCCACTCCTGTGGTCGTTCATTTGCCTCCACCGCTGTGTGGAAGTGCACCATCCACTTAACTGCTTCACCTTCAGGAAGGCTGCCCCCCCCCTCGGCCCCCCGGCCCCCTGGTGGAGGGGCCACAACAGCAACACAAATGTCTGAGAGGAGGAGGTGGGGGGGCAGTCTGCATGGAAGTCCTGTTGGATAAGTGAGTCACATTAGTGTGTGGAATTGATACAGCCCCACCCCCACCCAGCCCCCACCACCACTGGGTCCACACAGTAAATTAAAGCCGTCATCTAGATTTCACAGAGTGTGTGTGAAAGTGTTCCAGATGTCTGGAGTGAGTGTGTGTGGACTCTGAGGAGTTTATTTAGTTAGAGACGCACAAATAAACGACAACACACACACACACCTCCACTAGTGTAAAGGTGGAGGTAAACACCAGGATTCCTGTGTTTCTCCTCTGTCTCTGTTTGTGTTGTGCTGCTGGTTCATTAGCTCAGAAATGTGAAGGGTTGTGTAGTTAGTCGTCTTCAGCTCCCCCCATCCGGGAGGGTCCAAACAGCAGAACCACCTCATGTGTACTCTGCAGTAGTCACATCAAACCTTTTTATCAGTTTGTTTTTCCATTTTTTTTCTTTCCTTTTTTTTTTTGTATTTCATCAACTTGAGCCATAAATAACTAGTGGTTCCAGGCACAACAAGCCCCGCCCCTCACACCTACTGGAGCTTATTTGGCATCGAACCCAGCTGATGTCATCATGTGTACGTGTTGCTGATGTCATCATGTGTACGTGTGTGCTGATGTCATCATGTGTACGTATGTGCTGATGTCATCATGTGTACATGTGTGCTGATGTCATCATGTGTACGTATGTGCTGATGTCATCATGTGTACGTGTGTGCTGATGTCATCATGTGTACGTGTGTGCTGATGTCATCATGTGTACGTGTGTGCTGATGTCATCATGTGTACGTATGTGCTGATGTACGTATGTGCTGATGTCATCATGTGTACGTGTGTGCTGATGTCATCATGTGTACGTGTGTGCTGATGTCATCACAGACACATTTCACCCATTAGAAGTCAACAGGAAAAAAAATATATAAAGATTTGAAAAACTCATCAGAAATGTAAACTTTGACCTACTTTTCCCTAAATGTAATCTGTTTTACATCACTGTCAGTATATAAACCCACTCTGGTTTGAATTCAGCCAATAGTTTTACTGATAAAGTGTAAACAAACAAACAAACAAACAAACCAAACCAAAAACAGTACCCTTGCCTCCCCTTTGGGGGGGGCAACAATACCAAATACTCAAAGAATACTGCAGTACTGAATACAAATACTGAATACAAATACTGCAAAGAAAGTAACAGTAGTCTACTCTGTTCCAACCCGACAATTTATATTCAAATTAGGAAACAATTATTGTGAACTTTGCAGCAGCCCCTATCTCTCGCTGCTCCCCTCTCTCTCTCTCTCACTCTCACTTTCTCTCTCTCTCGCTCTTTCACTCTCTCTTGCTTGCTCTCTCTTGCTCTCTCTCTCTCTTGCTCTCTCCCTCTCTCTCTTTCTCTCTCTCTCTCTTTCTCTCTCTCTCACTATCTTTTGCTCTCTCTCTCTTTCCTTTTCTCTCTTTTGTTCTCTCTCACTCTCTTGCTCTCTCTCTTTCTCTCTCTCTCTTTTGCTCTCTCTCTCACTATCCTTTTGCTCTCTCTCTCTCCCTTTTCTCTCTCTTTTGTTCTCTCTCGCTCTCTCTCCTCCTCACTTTCTCTCTCACTCTCTTGCTCTCTCTCTCTTTCTCTCTCCCTCTCTCTCTTTCTCTCTCTCTCTCTCTCTCTTTTGCTCTGTCTCTCTCACTATCTTTTGCTCTCTCTCTTTCCTTTTCTCTCTCTTTTGTTTTCTCTCTCTCACTCTTTTGCTCTCTCTCTCTCTCTGTCTCTCTCTCACTTTTGCTCTCTTACTCTCTCACTCTCTCTCTCTCTCTCTCTCTCTCTCTCTCTCTTTGTAGATCTATAATGCACATGTAGAAATGATAAGTTTATCCATAATATTGTTAAAATTGCACTGATTTTTCTTAAGAAATTTCTTTTTTTTTCCAGGTTATTCATATCTTTTTTGTTTGGATAGTTTATAAAAGTAAGTATATTCATCATTTAATGTTTTTTTTTGCACTAAAACAGATACAAACATGTGCAGTTGTCATTATTTCTAGGTTTTTCTGTTATTATTTTACTGCAGATCAAATCAGGCTGAATGTGGAACTGAACTAAAAGGAGTTTGGGAGCCTGTATTAGAATAAATGGTTAAATAGAGAACCAAAGGAAAATGGGAGCTACCACACAAGTCAATCTGAGTTAAAACAGGTTATGTTTTATTTAATTAAGGGGCGTTAAATGTCATATTCCTACTTCCACCCTAAACATGTTCACAGTTACAGGACAGTTCTGTGGAGCTGCCAGTTCATAAAAGCCTTCTGTTTGTTGCTTTAAAGCCCAAAAGTCACAGATCTTGTTCAATTGTGAACCCATCTGTGGAATATCTGAGTCTGCGATACTTTTGTGCAGGCGAAATGTCACTATTCCAGGTAATTACATTGATATTCAGATCCAGAGCCGCAGTGTAGATTCTATTATTTGATTCAGCTCACATGCATAATGAAAGAGAATATAATGAAATATCAGATTCTAGTTCTCATGCGACAGGGATGATTTTAGTTCAGCTTCCACATTCAGATCCTTTAAAATAAGAACATCAGAACATACAAATAAGGACAACCATGTTTTAATGGAAAAAATAACATTAAACTATGAAAAAAAACAAAAAAAGATGTAAAAAACCTGAATAAAAAATAAATTTCTCCAGAAAAATAAGTGCAATTTTTTTTATATAAACACATGTATGAATTTATTGTTTCATATATATATATATATATATATATATATATATATATATATATATATATATATATATATATATATGTGTGTGTGTGTGTGTTTTTCTCAGTGTTATCCATAATGTCTCCTAGGTGAATTTATTTATTTATGAAATTTTTTATTCACGTCAGTCTCATATACAGGACATCAAGGCAAGTTTATTTGTGTCGCACATTTCAGCAACAAGGTAATTCAAGGTGCTTCACACAGGACACTGAAATACAACGACAGGGAAAAGAAACACATTTAAGACATTATAAAAGAAACATGTAGAAGGTGATCAAAAACAGCAGGTACGAAAACAACCCATAAAACCCAAAATATAAAAACGCACACATATTAAAGTAAGAGTTGCAGTGCAGAGTTTGGAAAGAGAATATTCAGTTTAAAAAGTCCGAAGCCTTTTAGTCAGCAGCAGCAGTGAACAGGTGAGTCTGGAACCTGGACTGAACAGAACTCAGACTCTCAGCAGACCTGATATTTTCTGGTAGTTTGTTCCAGATATCAATAGTAATACTTTTCTCTTATTTTCAAAAGAAAAACAGGGTATCAATAATGCTCACTGAAAGGAAGAAAAAGAGAAAATAAATAAATGAATAAAATAAATCAATAAATAAGTGGTTAATTTTGTTGCTTGTTTTGTTATTTTTTTCTACAACGTTCAGTTTGTGGGTTATTGTTTTTAGTTAATTATACTTTTTTAAAAAAAAATCATTTTGGCTGTTTTTGCTCATTTTTTGTTTATTTTATTCATTTTTAATTCATTTTAATAAGTTTTTTGATATATATATATATATATTTTTTTTTTTTTTTTCTATATCATTTATTATTTAGTAAATTTCTTACTAATTTTTGTTCATTTTGTTGCTTATTTTGTTATTTTTTCTACTACTTTGTTCAGTTTGTGGGTTATTTTTTTGGTGAATTATTATTTTTATTCATTTTTAAAAATCATTTTGGTTGTTTTTTCTCATTTTTGCTTATTTTATTATTTTTAATTCATTTTAGTACATTTTTTTAAATCATTTTTTTCACATCGTTTATTATTTTATAGTTTTCTTATTCATTTTTGTTCATTTTTTTGATCACTTTGGGGTTCTTTGTTCATTTTTTGGTTGATTCCTTTTTTATTCATTTTAGTAATTTTTTTGATATTTAAAAAAAAAAAAAAATTCTATATCATTTACTATTTAGTAAATTTCGTATTCATTTTGTTCATTTCCTTTATTATTTACTGTATATAAACCCAGTGTGTCCATCTGCTGTCACTGATCCAACTCCGTACTTGTTTTTTCAGTTTGTCTTTTTTTTTTCTCCGTGTCCGTCCGTCTTTTGCCCTCGTCTCCGTCTTCTTCACCTCCACTTGACTCCATCTACGTTCCGCCTCTAAACCAGCTGTGCGACAGTTGTTTTTGCGCTGGTTTTTTCCGTCTCTGTCTGTGACGGTAACTGGCCTGGAACACCAGAAAACTCCCCAGAATCCATTTGTCAGTGTCTGCTCAGACTGTTAGCTCTGACTCCTGCAGTCCAGACCCAGGGCCCAGCTGACAAAGGCTGATATATCTGATTCATGTGTGCTTTCATTTCACAGGCTGAAGCTAGAGCTGCCTATATCACACTGATAGATTTTTCATACTTTTAAACCTATTGACGATGAAGAATTTCTGGACTCCTCCCATCACTTCAGACTGATTTCCTCTTCAAGTTTCCATTAATTTCAGCACCACATGAAAATGAGGCTGCAGAGGCAATAAAAGATGCACAGAATATTCATCTCATTTACTGTTTTTTTAATGTGGCTGCGAAAAAATTTATATTTTACAGAGAATCCAATATCATCGACGTATAGGGAAAATACATTTATTCAGTGTGGGGTCGAAGGTCAGAAAATAAAACGACGACACTTCTTTTGTTTTTGTTTTTTTGTGGATGACATGATATGGTACAGAGACGTGTGACATTTAGATGGATGTGGACAAAAGTATGTGGACACGTTGAATCCAGGTGTTTGTTTTCTAACAGGGGTCTGGGATCCAAAACTAAAAGGACTAATGAATATAGTTTTTTTTTTTGTCCATGACTCTGATTTTAAATGTTCTTCCTCTAAATTTCTAAAATATTTTTCATGCTCTGACTGTAAATAATAATTTCTACCACATCAAATCATCTACTTTCATCACATCCGACTGAAGGAGAAAAATCTACCGTTAAACTTTGTTGTTCTACTTGTGAAACATGCTCAAAAATCAGTTTTCCTTCAGTTATCCCAGTGTTGCCCTCACATGTGGATCTAAAGCCTGTTTCAGACCCATTTGTGCTTCGTCCTTGTGTGTTTTTGTGTTTTCCCCTTCGGTCTACGTTTGTCCCGTCGCGTAGCCGTGACGTGGCGCTGCGATGCGTGATCTGAGGCAGAAGCGTGTCAGGAGGAGTGTGGATGCACTAAATACATTTGTATTTATTTATTTTCGTCCTGCCTGTCGGATAAACGGAATCTGTGTGCGACATGGATGGAAGACCACGGCTTCCTTTAATACATGTGACACTTCCTGTTCCTGCTGCCGTTTATCCTCCACTATCTCATTTTCCTTCCCGTGCGTTGATGACACTTTGTATCAGGGCGACTGGTGTGGAGGAAACGGTGCTTTTCAAACACCGTCTGCATCTGATCAAGCCGATGATTTTAGCGTTTGGCGTTGCACTGTAAAAACAATATGTAATTTAACACAATTTTCACTGTTTATCTTTTATTTATTATTATTATTATTTCTTTTGCGCTGTAGTTTATCTTTTTAGTATTTAAATTTTTTTTGGCACTGTAGTTTATCTTTTTATAATTTTAAAAAATATTTTAATTTTTTTTTTGAACTGTAGTTTATCCTTTTATTATCATCATTATTTTATGCACTGTAGTTTATCTTTTTATAATTTTAAAAAATATTTTAATTTTTTTTGAACTGTAGTTTATCCTTTTATTATCATTATTTTTATGCACTGTAGTTTATCTTTTTTTAAATTTTTTTGCATTGTAGTTTATCTTTTTTAATTTTTATTTTTTTTGCGCTGTAGTTTATTTTTTTTCCACTGTAGTTTCTTTTTTAATTTTTTTATTTTTTTTTGTGGTGCAGTTTATTTTTTTAAATGTTTTTTGCACTGCAGTTTATCGTTTGGGGGGGGCTGTAGTTTATTTGTTTTTTATTATTATTATTTTGCAGTGTAGTTGATCTTTTTATATAATTTTTTTGCTGTAGTCTATCTTTTTATTAGTTGTTATTTTTTTGCACTGTAGTTTATCTTATTATTATATATTTTTTGCATTGTAGTTAATCTTTGTGTGTGTGTGTGTATATATATATATATATATACATATATACACATATATATATGTGTGTGTGTATGTGTGTGTGTGTGTGTATATATATATATATATAAATATATATATTTATTTATTTATTATTATTATTATTATTTTGTGTAATTACGGGAGGTTTCACAACAAAAATGTTGAATAAATGTATTTTTGTGAATGTATAACATGTATAAGCACTGATAAACTGTCCAAATACAGTTTTTATCAGTGGATTGGACAACTTAATATCATTGAAAATTATTTATATATATATTTATAGGTAATTTGACTGTTTTAATACATGTAAATATTCTTTATTAAACATTAAAAAGTAAAAAAAAAAAGCAAAATCTCATGTAAAGTTGGGGCAAAAAACTGTATTTTAATTATGGAAAATTACCGTAGTTTTATGAGATGGTTATTTTACAGTATTTTTTCGGCACCCCTGCTGCCGGAATAATACCGTTTTTTTTTTTTTTTTTGTTTTTTTTTGTTTTTTACAGTGTGGAGTCAGAACCTGTATGTGAGGTAAACAGGCATCATGCAAATTCCAACCCTTCAGAAGTTCCGATAACTCCATTTGTTGACATTTGACTTCCTTTTCTTCTTCTATTATCTGGACCAACGCAGCATAAGCCTGTTCTCCTTCCAAACCTCTAACACAATACAGCCGCACAAAACCCGATAACGCCGTCGTTCCAACTGTTTCGGAGCCACGCAGCAGAGTGACGGCAGGGGGGCAGGAGGCTCTATCTGCCCACGGAGACCCCCCTCTAAACCCCCCCCCCCCCCCCCCCCCCCCCAAAAGCCCACTTCTCCTGTCAATCACACTGGCTCTGACTTTGACTAAGTTCTTCTGCCCGAGGAAAAGCTGAATACACTGTTCTGATGATGACACTGTTCTGATGATGACACTGTTCTGATGATGATGACACTGTTGTGATGATGACACTGTTGTGATGATGACACTGTTCTGATGATGACACTGTTCTGATGATGACACTGTTGTGATGATGATGACACTGTTCTGATGATGACACTGTTCTGATGATGACACTGTTCTGATGATGACACTGTTGTGATGATGATGACACTGTTCTGATGATGACACTGTTGTGATGATGACACTGTTCTGATGATGATGACACTGTTCTGATGATGACACTGTTCTGATGATGATGACACTGTTCTGATGATGACACTGTTCTGATGATGATGACACTGTTCTGATGATGACACTGTTCTGATGATGATGACACTGTTGTGATGATGACACTGTTGTGATGATGATGACACTGTTCTGATGATGATGACACTGTTCTGATGATGACACTGTTCTGATGATGATGACACTGTTCTGATGATGACACTGTTCTGATGATGATGACACTGTTGTGATGATGACACTGTTGTGATGATGACACTGTTCTGATGATGATGACACTGTTCTGATGATGACACTGTTGTGATGATGATGACACTGTTCTGATGATGACACTGTTCTGATGATGACACTGTTGTGATGATGACACTGTTGTGATGATGACACTGTTCTGATGATGATGACACTGTTCTGATGATGACACTGTTCTGATGATGATGACACTGTTGTGATGATGACACTGTTCTGATGATGATGACACTGTTCTGATGATGATGACACTGTTCTGATGATGACACTGTTCTGATGATGACACTGTTGTGATGATGACACTGTTCTGATGATGACACTGTTCTGATGATGACACTGTTCTGATGATGATGACACTGTTGTGATGATGACACTGTTCTGATGATGATGACACTGTTCTGATGATGACACTGTTCTGATGATGATGACACTGTTCTGATGATGACACTGTTCTGATGACGACACTGTTCTGCACTTCTGCCAAAGTATCTGCGTCAGACGTGAAGGCCCAAACCCTATGCACCCCTAACCCCTTGGCCCCTCCCCCTTACCCATCCCCCTTGGCCCCTCCCCCTTACCCCTACCTTTTAAAGGACACCTCATAGATATAAACACTTTCCTCATATAATTTCACTTTTTCTTTGTCATTATTTTACTGGTTGAGTTCCAGTTCAGATCATATTGGTCTGAATGTGGAACCTGAACTCAAAATGACTTTGACGTCCCTGCTGTAGGCGCATAAATGAGGCTCAGATCTTAATCGGCGGTGAAATAGTCATTAGATAACATTAGTTTGGGTCCGGTCGATCGTCTCGATAGCGGCTCCAGCAGACGTGAAGGATTGGAAATAAAAGGCTCCCTTTAAACAAACTGAGTCCAATCATTATTTCTTATTTGCGTTGGTTCAGTGATTCGGCGTTCTGTCTTTTATGGAGGGAACATGAACCTGACACAAACCTGTGATAATTCTTTCCTAATTTCTGCCTCCGTAGTTTATTTCTTTATGTGTAAAGGTGGGGGGGGGGGGTGTTGAGTGACAGTTGTGTGATTAGGTCGGGGGACGTCATGGCAGGTCAGTGTCTCTCATCAGCCTGAGAGACGAGTACCCCTGTCAGACGGGGGGGGAGGGTACAGGCAGAATGAAAACATTGACTACTGGGATGACGATGACGTGGCAGTGATGGGTCTGTGCTTGGTGATAGTATCAGGTGAAAAACAGGCTGTTGCTCTGTATAATACTGGATGTTTTTTCTGTGTCGTGCCTTCAGGCCAAAGAATAAAAACCACATCTAAATAACTACATGTTTTGTATTTTCTTTTTTTTTTTCTCTCAGGTCAAGCATCACCTGGAATCCAAGCGAGGCTGACAGAGGGAGGTGAAGTGGGAAGCATGAGTGAGTCCTGTTCCTGTTCTGCATATGTCATGTGTTTTTAAGGCTTCTGCTCCGTCTGGACCTGACACTGACACACAGGTTCTTTTCAGGGTTAGGGGGGGGTTCAGATAAATGCACCCCTGTGTACCTATTAGGGACGTAATGATATGAAAATTTTCATATCATGGTTATTGTGACGAAAATTATCGCAGTTATCATTATTATAGCAGTATTATTGAAATTGTGCTGAAAATGTTCAAAAAGTACTGATACTGAAATAATTTAACCAAGCTGTATTAAAAAATAAATTAATTAATTAATTAAAGAAAAAAATAAAATAATTGGCACAATGTCCCTTCTGTGTCAGAAACATTCAAATATTTACCCTTAGTGGTCTGAGTCTATTCTGTCTGTTTTTCAGTCCTTTTGATTTGGCCTTTATATACTATAGAAACAAATGTTTACTATACCCATGTTTGGGATCTGTTTTTTCAGCACAACTTCATCTATATCATCTGTCTATTATTTTTTCACTTTAGCCTACTATAAAAATACAAAAGGACAGAAAACACAAATAAAAAAAATAAAATCCGATTTGAAAAATGTGTATACTTTATTGCATAAATAACACACAGATGCTTAATGAACCTTTTCAAAGACTTTAAAAGTGAATATTGGTTCCAACTAGGGATGTAACGATTACCGGTATAACGATAAACCACAGTAAAATTGCAGATGGTTAGTATTACTGTTTAAATTCTAATTATCATGATAACTGTGTTTGATTACCGCACTTTGAGGGGAAAAACCCTATGGAAAGATCTGCTTTTATGTCAAATATTTAGTTTTAATTTATTACAGTTTTAATTTTCTATACCTAATATTTGGAACCAATATTCACTTTTAAAGTCTGTGAAAAGGTTCATTAAGCATCTGTGTGTTATTTATGCAATAAATTATAAACATTTTTCAAATATTCAAATTTTATATTTTTTGTTTTTGTGTTTTTTGTCCTTTAATGTTTTTATAGTCGGTTAAAGTGAAAAAATAATAGACAGATGATCTAGATGAAGTTGTGCTGAAAAAACAGATCCCAAACATGGGTATAGTAAACATTTGTTTCTATAGTATATAAAGGCCAAATCAAAAGGACTGAAAAATGGATAAAATAGACTCAGACCACTAAGGGTTAATATTTGAATGTTTCTGACACAGAAGGGACATTGGGACTATTATTTTATTTTATTGTTATTATGATTTTTTTTTTAAATACAACTTGGTTAAATTATTTCAGTGTGTGTATATCAGTACTTTTTGAACATTTTGAGCACAATTTCAATAATACCGTAATAATAATGAGAACTGTGATAATTTTGGTCACAGTAACCGTGATATGAAATTTTCATATCCCTAGTTCCAAATATTAGGTATATAAAATTAGAATTGTATTAAATTAAAACTATACTCAAATATTCAACATAAAAGCAGATCTGTACATAGGGTTTTTTCCCCTAAAAGTGCGGTAATCAAACACGGTTATCATGAGAATTAGAATTTAAGCGGTAATACTAACCGTCTGCAATTTTACCACCGTTTATCGTTATACTGGTAATCGTTCCATCCCTCGTACCTATGGGACTGTCCCTGAAAATGTCCCCTTTTGCAGCTCAGGGGGCCGGACCAGGGCTTAACCCGGGGGTCACAGTGTATCTACTGTCACATCTGGGTCTGTTTTCAAGGCTGAGTTTAAGCTCGTTCCCTGGATCGGAACAACAAAAGCCTCATGAGCCCCATAGGTAGGGTTAGCCTCATGAAGGATTTATGGAAGAGAAAGATTTCCAAAAGTATTAAGAGAAGTTTACCAACAAATTCACCCTTAAAGACCCAAACATCCACTGATCAGAACTGTTTAATACATGGAAATAATTGGTGTAAAATACAGTTCTTCATCTTTTCATGGTCATCAGATATGACCATATTTGGACACTCAGAAGCTCTGTAGTTACCGTGGAAACACGTCATCTTCTACAGCATTGACTCACCAGTAAAATGTTGGGTCAGTAGTTGCTTTTCCATTGACCCTCAAATTATGCGAATATGGCTTGTGTGTAAAAATTTGCCTAATGGAAAAATTTTGCCCAATGTCTTGTTTTTCGATTAAAAGTTTTTGCGCTGGCAAGAGGTGGTTTTTCAGGCGTAGCACAAATGGTATATCACGTAAAACTACAATGGAAAGACCTTTTTTCGCAACTAGAGTCCTGTGAATAAAAAAAAAAACAAACAAAAAAAAACGAATGTTGACAAACGTTAGAACAAGAGAAGAAGAGTTTGTATGTGTGGACACACCTGGAAACTGAATAATTTTATAATTTAGTTGAGATAAAGGGGTAATATATCCTACTATAATGGACGTTCTACGCGTGTGTCCGGTGCGTGTTTGTCCGATCGAAGTCCCATCGATGTTGCAGCACAGGTGGGCGTTTGTTGGGATTTTCCTCAGCCTTCATAGGCCTGATTGCCGCCAAACTCACCAGATGAATAGAAACATTCCCGACTATCTACTAGGCACAATTTAATGTCCGTATTCAAATGTTGTGAGGTATGCTGGGAGATTTTATCTGTCCTGACTCGCTCAGCCAGGCACGAGAGGTGTGACGTTCGCGGACGAGTCCAGTCTTTTGAACCGCTCTGTTCAGTGAATGATAACAACCGATTAGTTTACGAGTTGTTCTTCTCTTCAGATCCCCCACACTGCCTTCATGCTTCACCTGTGTGTCCATGAGTCTGAGTTGGCCACGCCCCCTTCACCTGAACCACTAATGACATCTACCAGTTTGAGTTGTCCCAGCACAACACAGGCACCTGAACGCAACTACGTGTGCAGGGGAGGAGTTATCAGCTAATTTAGGGGAGGAGTTATCAGCTAATTTAGGGGAGGAGTTATCAGCTAATTTAGGGGAGGAGTTATCAGTGACAGTCCGACTGGACTGAACACATTTCCTGCTGGATCCAGGAGGAGCGACTGAAAAAAGAGATGTGGGATTAACTGCAGGAGCATCTGCTTCCTATAAATATATGCATTCATGTGATGGAAAAGATGGGCCCTGGTGGACCCCGGCCTGGCCCCGGTGGACCCTGGCCTGGCCCTGGTGGACCCCATCCTCCCCACAGTCCTGGTCTTCAGTCCCTGTCTGCTGTTCTACTCTATGCCACGGGGCGTGAAACGCGCTCAAAATCAGTTTCCTTTTACATATTTGAAGGTTTTTCAAAAAAGTAACGTAATAATTACTTTCCCCAGTAACTAATTACATTTATGATGGAGTAACTCTGTTACTAATTCAATTCTTTTTAATGGAAAAGTAATTAGTAACTATAACTAATAACTCTTTAGAAGGAATTTGCCCAGCACTGGTGGTTCTGCTGCCGTTGGTGACATTGCTCCTCCTCCCAGCCCATGCTCCAGTGTGCAGGCTGCAGTTCACTACCGCTGGATGAATGAATACTGGACAGACCAAACACAGACATGTTGGCTCTAATTCTTACCTGCACAATGCAGGATTAAATGGTAGTTTACAAATGGACAGTGGTGGCAGACAACTTCTACTTATCATGCTATCGTACAATGGCACCACGGGTACAATGCGCTAGTAGTAAATAACATACAGAAAATGCAGGATAAAATGAACAAAATGAGTGGGTCAAAATGGGTCATATCTGACTGAAATGATGACACTGTATTTTACACCAATTATTGTCGAGTATTGATCGGATTATTGGATCAGCAGGTATTGAACAGTTTAGATCAGTGGATGTTTGTTTACGGGTTAAAAACACGTATGTCAGACTCGTCCTGTAAATGTACTTTTCTTCCTGCTCTCAGTGTTTTTCTTGCTAAAGCTGCAGTGCTGGCTGTTTTCACTGAAGTCCCAATAACACTATGTTTGTTCCCCCCTCCCCCTAAAGACCTTTAATCCCCCCCCTCTCTTGAAACTGGGGGCTTTATCTGCTATTGTGTGTTTCATGTTTGTCCTCCTCTTGCATGCTTCCTATTTATTTTTGCATATTTGACTGTTCTATCACAGTCCAGACACTGTCAAACAGGCTCCATGTTACATCCAAAAATGCTAAAACTGGACTGATGCTCTTTGTATTTACTCTCACATTTGCATCTTTTCTGAAATGCTCAGAGTTGATATCGTTTCTGTTTTGAGTTTTAGAGGCTTGTGCCAACCCCATCTTTCCCTCCGACCCCGATTAAACCTGCATTTCGATGGGATTGTTTTGTGTCGTGAACACCCAAAGGAGTAACCTATCAGAGCTTTTGCTGGAGGATGTTATAAATGGAAATTTACATTATGTTCCGTCAGCTTTGTCAACGGGAATGGGTGATATGTGTTCCCAAAACGCAGCGTTTAAGCGTTAACGCATGTTAAAAAAAAGAAGTCTTTCTGTAAGTCGCTGGATTTACAGTCGGACGATGCAAACAGGACGCTGGAATTAAAGTGATGTTTTCCACGCAACTAAAAAACATACCTTTAGCCAAGAATTAGAAACATTTCCATTGGGGGGTTTAAATGTTTGTGTGGTTTTAAACTGCAACGTTGCGTTTGAGGACACGTCTGTTGATGACGGAACACACATCACTTGTTCAGTTGCAAAGACAGATAAAGGAATCTCTAAATTTTACATTTACAAGATCCTGCATCGAAGGCGTTGTCAGTTACTCTTTCTGGGCACCGCAGGTTCGTGCAGCGCAGATGTTAAGGAAAATCGCAACTTGGACAACCTCTTCTCCAAAGAGGGGGTGGCAGCTGAGGCTGTCCACGTGCCCAATGGGAACGCTGGGGGTGGGAGGAAACGCCCCTTAGAGGAGGGCAATAACGGGCACGTGCATTCCAAGTACAGGCCCAAGAAGCGCAAGAAAGCGCCGGGGCCCGTCCTGCCCAAAAACGCCCTCATGCAGCTGAACGAGATCAAGCCGGGCCTCCAGTACAAACTCCTGTCGCAGACCGGCCCTGTCCACGCGCCCGTCTTCGCCATGACGGTGGAGGTCAACGGGCAGCTCTTCGAGGGCTCAGGTCCCACCAAGAAGAAAGCCAAGCTCAGCGCGGCCGAGAAGGCCCTACGCTCGTTTGTCCAGTTCCCCAATGCGTCCGAAGCCCACATGGCCATGGGCCGGACCCTGGCGGTGCACACGGACTTCACCTCCGACCACGCCGACTTCCCGGACGTGCTCTTCAACGCCTTCGAGACGTCGGCGCCGGTCGACGACCCTTTCTATCTGACCTCCAACGGTAACGGCTCTTTCGGTCCACTGGGGATCGAGTACCCGTTGCTCCCTTCGCCGCTGCCAAACCCGATCCAGGTCCCCTTACCCCCCTCGGCGCCCTCGGCCGCCTCCGTCCCCTCCCCCGCCGGTGGAAAGAACCCGGTCATGATCCTGAACGAGCTGCGGCCGGGCCTCAAGTACGACTTTGTGTCTGAGAGCGGCGAGAGCCACGCCAAGAACTTCGTCATGTCTGTGACGGTCGACGCCCAGCGCTTCCAGGGTTCGGGTCGAAACAAGAAGCTGGCGAAGGCGCGCGCGGCCCAGGCGGCGCTGTCGGCCCTGTTCAACATGCAGCTGGACCAGGCCCCGTCCAGGCAGCCCATCCCCAGGGAAGGACTGCAGCTGCACCTGCCGCAGGTACGCACCCACAACAACACACACACACACACACACACACACACACACACACACACACACACTGGGTTCATTATGGGATGGAAACACTGATCACATGATGTTGATGAATGCACCTGCAGCCGTTCTGCTTTATTCAACTGTTTACTCCGTTTTATTCTGTGCTTTTGTGTAGGTTGAATATAAACAATACAATAAAAGACTATTATACTGGTGTCAGGGACAGTCAGAAGTAGAAACAAAAAGCAGTTTTTCTTTTAAAACTCAAAATGATGAATAAATAGTGGAACAGCCGAACAAGTTAGAGTGGAATTTTTTCTTTTTGCTTTCATGTTTAACCCATAAACACCAAGAGCTGCTTTAATGTCAGTTCCCAAATGAGTTTTTTCTCCATATTTAACCTGTTTTAAGTGATTTATCACCATTTATTACCTCCGCCAAGGAGGTTATGTTTTTGCCAGGGTTTGTTTGTTTGTCTGTCCGTTAGTGTGCAACATAACTCAAAAAGTTATGGACAGATTTTGATGAAATTTTCAGGGTTTGTTGGAAATGGGATAAGGAAGAAATGATTAAATTTTGGTGGTGATCGGGGGTGGGGGGGGCCAACGGGGGGGCCACGGATCAGCCTTGGCGGAGGTCTGCGCTCTCCGAGTGCTTCTAGTTACAAAATTATTCTCCTTATTTTGCGTTTTGTTTTTTTTTTTTGTCAGTGTAAATTATGTCTATCTATTCATCCATCCATTCATCCATCCATCCATTTTCTTCCGCTTATCCAGAGCCGGGTTGTGGGGGCAACAGTCTAAGCAGGGATGCCCAGACTTCCCTCTCCCCAGACTCCTCCTCCAGCTCTTCCGGGGGGACCTTGAGGTGTTCCCAGACCAGCCCAGTGCAGTGAAAGTGAAACTAAAGAGGCTTTATTAATTCCTCTATTGCAGCGTTCCTACTACGTGGAACCAGTTCGACTCGGCTCAGCTCGGCTCCCATTGTTGTGCACCTCATTTCCTTTCCCCTACCTTCATAAACTTGTATTTGAGGGGGTACAACGTTTGTTGCCTGCACTGGAACTGGGCTCGGCGTTCACTCTGCTACATTCACAACCGCCGCTAAGTAGCGTATCAAATACGTGACATTCCTGTAAATGAATCACATTCTATGGACAAATGTTTGAGCAGATTGGAGGGATTCCATCCTTTTGAAGAAATGGAAGTTTTGACAGTGTTAAAAGTGGACCTGGTGTGGTCTGTTTAGACCGTTTCTGCCTCAACACCATGTTGGCTACGTTCTGACCAAAACAATGCGGCGTACGTGTGACGTCATCATGCAACGAAAGCAGAATCGTTAAGCGAGCAGGCAAACGATTCCAAGGAATCCAGCTACTGGGATCCAGTTCTCAAAAAGAACCGGTTCTCGATTCCCATTCTTATTGGTGACTGAGCTCCTCCCCCTATCCCTCTTTGTGCGCCCAGCCACCTTACGGAGGAAACTCATTTCGACCGCTTGTATCCGGGATCTTGTCCTTTCAGTCCAGACCCAAAGCTCATGACCATAGGTGAGGGTAGGAATGTAGATTGACCAGTAAATCCAGAGCTTCTCCTCTCGGCTCAGCTCCTTCTTCACCACGACAGACCGGTACAGCGACTGCATCACTGCAGACGCTGCACCGATCTGTCTGTCAATCTCACGCTCCATCCTTCCCTCACTGTGAACCAGACCCTGAGATACTTGAACTCCTCCACTTGGGGCAAAGACTCCCCACCGACCCGGAGAGGGCAGACCACCTTTTTCCGGTCCAGAACCATGGCCTCGGATTTGGAGGTGCTGATCCTCATCCCACTCGCTTCACACTCGGCTGCAAACCGCCCCAGGGCACGCTGAAGGTCCAGGTTCAATGAGGCCAACAGGACAACGTCATCTGCAAAAAGCAGAGATGAAATCCTGTGGTCCCCAGACCGGACCCCCTCCGGCCCCTGGCTGCGCCTAGAAATTCTGTCCATAAAAATTATGAACAGAACCGGTGACAAAGGGCAGCCCTGCCGGAGTCCAACATGCACCTGGAACAGGTCTGACTTACTGCCAGCAATGCGAACCAGACTCCTGCTTCGGTCATACAAGGACCGGACTGCCCTTAGCAAAGGGCCCCGGACCACATACTCCCGAAGCACCCCCCACAGGATACCACAAGGGACATGGTCGAATGCCTTCTCCAAATCCACAAAACACATGTAGACTGGTTGGGCGAACTCCCATGAACCCTCAAGCACCTGATGGAGAGTATAGAGCTGGTCCAGTGTTCCACAACCAGGACGAAAACCGCTTTGTTCCTCCTGGACTTGAGGTTGGACTATCAGTCGGATCCTCCTCTCCAGTACCTGGAATAGACTTTCCCCGGGAGGCTGAGGATGTGCTCCCCCTATGGTTGGAGCACATCCTCTGGTCCCCCTTCTTAAAAAGGGGGACCACCACCCCGGTCTGCCAATCCAGAGATACTGTCCCCGACCGCCACGCAATGTTACAGAGACGTGTCAGCCAAGACAGTCCTGCACATCCAGAGACTTAAGGTGCTCAGGGCGACCCTCATCCACCCCTGGTGCTCTGCCACCGAGGAGCTTGCCAACCACCTGGGTGACTTCAGCTTGGGTGATGGACCAGTCCACCTCTGAGACCTCAGCCTCTGCTTCCTCCATGGAAGACGTGACAGCGGGATTGAGGAGATCCTCGAAGTATTCCTTCCACCGTCCGACAACATCCCCAGTCGAGGTCAGCAGCTCCTCCCACTTCCACTGTAAACAGTGTTGGTGGTGCCCTCCTTTCCCCTCCTGAGTCGGCGGACGGTTTGCCAGAATTTCCTCGAGGCCGACTGATAGTCTTCCTCCATGGCCTCCCCAAACTCCACCCAGACCCCAGTTTTTGCCTCCACAACCGCTCGGGCTGCAGCACACCTGGCCTGCTGGTACCCATCAGCTGCCTCTGGAGTCCCATGGGCCAACAAGGCTCCATAAGACTGTAGTCTATCATCTCCAAAAAGTGGGGAAAATATTCAAAAATTCATAATAAATGCATTAAAGACATTTTCAGGGGTTTTCTGTCCGCTTGTACCGAAGTGAAAAACCTCGCTCTCACTCTCTTTCTCTTGCTCTCTCTCTCGTTCTTTCTCACTTACTCTCTTCCACTCACTCACACACACAGACACACACTCACACACTCACACACTCACACACACACACTCACACACACACTTACACACACACACACACACACACACACACACTCACACACACACTCACACACACACTTACACACACACACACTCACACACACACACACACACTCACACACTCACACACACACACACACACACTCACACACACACTTACACACACACACACACACACACACACACTCCCACACACACTTACACACACACACACACACACTCACACACACACTTACACACACACACACTCACACACACACACTCACACACACACACACACACTCACACACACACACACGGTCGCCTGAACAGTTTGTTAAAACTGAAAATGTGCCGAACTGAAAACGTTGCGTACCGTTCCAGACCTAATGAATACACTTCAAATACTGACGACCAGAACAAGTTGGACTTAAACCGAACCAAACAGAGTTAACCAGAGTTGAGCAGCAGGTGTTTGTCTCCATGTGTCACAAACAGGATTAACTCCTGGGTAGAAAAACAGACACACTCTAATTCCCTTCAGATCCTGTGTTTTTTTTTGTTGGTTGTCGGAGGCCGTTTGTTTGTTTCCACGCGGCTGAAAGACCTTCTTGTCAGATCTGCGAAGTCTCCAAATGTCAGCGTTTGTGACAAAAGTCTGATTAAAGCCGGAGCCGGAGACGACTTCAATCCACTGGAATCTATTTACACATAAACTAATCCGTGCCTGTAATCCCCGAAAGCACCGATAACTGCAGCGCTATCTAAATGAGCATCGAACTGTGAGTGCTGTTCAAACACCGCTGTTCATTAAAGGAAGCGGCGGACGAAGCAGACGATCGGACCGTTGCACGCCGCCTGTCATTCACACCGACGCACAAAAAAACACTTAATTGAAATATTCAGTCGTAGTTTCACTGCAGATAAAACCTTTCATTAGCTTCTCATAGCATGTCCATATTGTTGCCGCCTTCTCATTGACTAATTGTAGAAATGATCTTTATTTTGATCCGTCTGTAGAAAAACAGTTTCCACTCTTCATTTTACTTCACCCTTAGATGCAGAAGTGGGTCCAACTGACCCACTGAGGTCATTTTTATCGCAATATCCTCAGTTTTTGTCCTCTGTAGAGGACAAGAGTTTCACAGCTTTATCGACAAAGAAGAAAAAAAAGAGAGAGACTGGCGACCTGAAAAAAACTGTTTCCAATAAAGGCAATTTAATGGAAAAAAAAAAAAAAGAAAACACTCTCCACTGCAAAGAACATTATAAAAAATTTTTAAAAATGCATCCGGAAAAACTGTTTCCAATAAAGGCAATTTAATGAAAAAATAATAATTATGCTGTCCACTGCAAAGAACATTGTAAAAAATGTATAAAAAAAAAAAATAAAAAAAAATAATAATGATAATAATAATGATAATGATAATAAAAAATGCGCCTGAAAAAACTGTTTCCAGTAAAGACAATTTAATGTAAAAAAAAAAAAAAACGCTGTCCACTGCAAAGAACATTGCATAGAAATTTTAAAAATGCATCTAATAATTTCACATATTACACATGTTGAATTTTGACACACACGCACACACTCATGTTACAGTCCATGTTTTTTTTTAAATAGATCTCGGTCTTTTTTAAATTTTTTTTTACACTGTAAACTTGTATTTTTGTTCAATGGATGCTTTCTTTTTACAGGATGTTTTCTGGTTCTATAACATGTCTAATCATCCCCAGCACTGTCACAAACATCATCCCATGGAGCTTATTAGTTTACTTTTTTATGTCTTTGTAAAACCCTTTCAGTTTAATAAACTTTCCTTTTGTTTTTTTTTTTCCACCGGTCACTCTCAGGTTCTGGCCGACGCCGTTTCTCGTCTGGTCGTGGACAAATTCAGCGAGCTGACCGACAACTTCACGTCTCCACACGCCAGGCGGAAAGTTTTGGCAGGTGTTGTCATGACAACAGGTAGATGGCCCTTCCCTGGAGTGTGTTTGATTGTATGTTGTGTTTTCAGTTTGATGTTTAGAATGTTACTTTTTTTAATTTCAGGTACAGATGTGAAGGAGGCCCAGGTGATCTGTGTGTCCACTGGGACCAAATGCATTAACGGTGAATACATGAGCGACAGAGGGTTAGCTCTGAACGACTGCCACGCTGAGATCGTAGCACGACGCTCACTCATCAGGTTCCTGTACTCACAACTGGAACACTTCCTAAGGTGAGAGAGAGAGAGAAAGTGAGTGAGTGAGAGAGAGAGAGAGAGAGAGAAAGTGAGTGAGAGAAAGAAAGAGCAAGAGAAAGCGTGTGAGTGAGAGAGAGAGAAAGTGAGACAGAGAGAGTGAGAGAGAGAGAGAGAGTGAGTGAGTGAGACAGAGAGAGAGAGAAAGCGAGAGAGACCAAGAGAGAGTGACAGAAAGAGAGAGAAAGTGAGAGAGAGAGAGAGAGAGAGAGAAAGCAAAGACGCTAAACTCTTATTAAAAGGCAGAAAATAGTTCAAATTGTGCTGAACTTTCTTTAGACATTTCAGGTTCATATTTGTTCAGGTTTTTCACATTTTATTGTTTCAGGATAGTTTGTAAATGTAAATATTTTCATAATTTAATGTTATTTTTTGCTCTAAAACAAAGACAAAAAATTTGAAGTTGTCTATTTATAGACATAATGTAATATTATTTTCACATGAAACTGAGAAGAAAATCTGCAGTCCTTCTTTTTTGTCGGTTCTTTTATTTCAGATCATATTGGTCTGTATGTGGAACCTGAACTAAAATGAATGTGTGGGATTTTCGCACTTTGTAAATTCATCCCAGGGGCCGGATTGGATCCTTGGGCTGGACGCATTTGGGCCCCAGGACGCATGTTTGAGAGCCCTGGTGTAGTGGATAATGTTCTTAGTTTAACCCCAGATATATTATGGTCTGTCAATATTATAGAAAAAGAAGTCAGAATGCTGGGATTAAAGTCAAAATTCTGAGATTAAAATCAGAATTCACCCTTTTTTTTCAGAATTCTGACTTTAATCTCAGAATAATATTAAAAAAACATATTTAAAATGGTCAGAATTCTGAGAAAAAAAGTCAGAATTCTGAAAAAGAAAAAGAAAAAAAAACTCAGAATTTCGAGATTAAAATCAGAATTCACACTTTTTTCCTCAGGATTATGACTTTAATCTCAAAACAATAATAATAAAAAAAAATTCAAACAGAATTCTGAGAAAAAAGTTAGAATTCTGAGATTAAAGTCAGAATTCACACTTTTTTTCCCTCAGAATTCTGACTTTATTCACAGAACAATAATATAAAAAATAATAAATTAACAGTCAGAATTCTGAGAAAAAAGTCAGAATTTCCACTTTTTTTCTCAGAATTCTGACTATAATCTTTGAATTCCGAGTTTAATCTCAGAGCAATAATTAAAAAAAAACTATTAGAAAGTCAGAATTCACACTTTTCTTCTCAGAATTATGACTATAATCTCAGAATAATATAAAAAAAAAAGTTTAAAACAGTCAGAATTCTGAGAAAAAAAAACCTCAGAATTTTGAGATGAAAGTCAGAATTCACTCTTGTTTTTTTCTCAGAATTATGACTTTAATCTCAGAACAATAATTTGTATTTTTTTTAAAACTGTTTGTCCCTGCAGTAACACCGAGGAAGAACACCAGAAGTCCATCTTCAGCAGGTGTGACAGCAGAGCTGGTTTTGTCCTGAAGGAAAACGTCCAGTTCCATCTTTACATCAGTACGTCCCCCTGTGGAGACGCCCGCATATTCTCCCCACACGAGGCCGGAGTGGAGGGTGAGTGGAATAAACACCAGAGACGTTCAGGGGAAACGTGGAAAAACAGATACTGTGTCCAAGTCAGGTTAGTTCAGGTTCCACATTCAGCCCAAGATGATCTGAAGTGGATCAGAAATAAAGTCAACTTCAAATGTTTTATGTCTGACTTCTATGATTTAGAGTGAAAAAAAGTAAAATTATATTTTGAAAATGTTTACATCTGAAAACTATCCTTAAAAAATAACATGAACAACAGGACATTTTTAAAGAAAAAATAAGGACAATTTTAATATTCTGTCTGTTTTTTCAGGTGATAAGATAAAATAAGACAAGATAGGACAAGAAAAAAGTCAGAATTTTGAGGAAAAAAGTAAATATTCTGAGATTGGAGTCAGAATTCTAACTTTTTTCCCTCAGAATTCTGACTTTAATCTCAGAACAATAATAAAAAAAAAAATTAAAACAGAATTCTGAAAAAAGTCAGAATTCTGAGAAAAAAGTCAGAATTCAGACTTTTTTTCCCTCAGAATTCTGACTTTAATCTCAGAACAATAATAAAAAAAAAATTAAAACAGAATTCTGAAAAAAGTCAGAATTCTGAGAAAAAAGTCAGAATTCAGACTTTTTTTCCCTCAGAATTCTGACTTTAATCTCAGAACAATAATGAAAAAAAAAAAAAAAAAATCATGCTAAAATGAACCCCTTTTGAATTCTGACCTAAAACAGACAGTGAAAACTAATCTGATCTTAAATATGATGCCATGTACAGAGTGTAGAATGTATAGAATGTGCTCACCTGGGGCCTCATGTATACAGACTTGTGTGGATTTCATATGTAAAGCTGGCGTACGCTTAAATCCAGAAAAATCCGTACACATAAAAAAATCCAGATGAATAAAACTGAGCGTACGCCCAAATCTAAGCGCACTTCCTTTATTCATCCCAATCAGCTGGAACTGAGCGCAGTCTGGGTTGAGTTTTTCAGACCAGGGGGGCAGATGTGGTCTAAGTGGTACCGGTCTGGGTTGAGTTTTTCAGACCAGGGGGGCGGATGTGGTCTAAGTGATACCAGTCTGGGTTGTGTTTTTCAGACCAGGGGGGCGGATGTGGTCTAAGTGGTACCAGTCTGGGTTGTGTTTTTCAGACCAGGGGGGACAGATGTGGTCTAAGTGGTACCGGTCTGGGTTGTGTTTTTCAGACCAGGGGGGACAGATGTGGTCTAAGTGATACCGGTCTGGGTTGTGTTTTTCAGACCAGGGGGGACAGATGTAGTCTAAGTGGTACCGGTCTGGGTTGTGTTTTTCAGACCAGGGGGGACAGATGTGGTCTAAGTGGTACCGGTCTGGGTTGTGTTTTTCAGACCAGGGGGGGCAGATGTGGTCTAAGTGGTACCGGTCTGGGTTGTGTTTTTCAGACCAGGGGGGCGGATGTGGTCTAAGTGGTACCGGTCTGGGTTGTGTTTTTCAGACCAGGGGGGCGGATGTGGTCTAAGTGGTACCGGTCTGGGTTGTGTTTTTCAGACCAGGGGGGCGGATGTGGTCTAAGTGGTACCGGTCTGGGTTGTGTTTTTCAGACCAGGGGGGCGGATGTGGTCTAAGTGGTACCGGTCCTGGGTTGTGTTTTTCAGACCAGGGGGGCGGATGTGGTCTAAGTGGTACCGGTCTGGGTTGTGTTTTTCAGACCAGGGTGGCGGATGTGGTCTAAGTGGTACCGGTCTGGGTTGTGTTTTCAGACCAGGGGGGCGGATGTGGTCTAAGTGGTACCGGTCTGGGTTGTGTTTTTCAGACCAGGGGGGACAGATGTAGTCTAAGTGGTACCGGTCTGGGTTGTGTTTTTCAGACCAGGGGGACCGACACCCCAACAGAAAGGCTCGTGGGCAGCTCCGGACCAAGATCGAGTCTGGGGAGGGAACCATCCCGGTGCGTTCCAGTAACACCATCCAGACCTGGGACGGCGTTCTTCAGGGAGAGAGGCTGCTCACCATGTCCTGCAGCGACAAAATCGCAAGGTTTGTCCTGTACTTTGACCACGTTCACATACAGGAACCAGTTTTACAAATACAGGTCTATACTTATATCTCAACTAAATAAATAATCTCTGGTCCATATTTTAATGGTTTCTAACATGTAAATGGTTCCAGATATCGGTCTAGTTCCTTTTGATCACTGATAGAAGTCATATATGGACTGTGATTGGATGAGTTGAGTTTTCCTCCAGTCAAAGTCCCGCCCACTTGTATAGTTAGATTGATCTGCTTCGTCCAGACCACAGGACTGGAACACAGAGACAGAACCTGATGTCCAGGGTCACTGATTGTGTTTTCGTGGTAGAACCCTCTTTTGCAGATGTGTTAGTCTTCAGGTCTGAACCCTTGTTGGTCTTCAGGTCTGAACCCTTGTTGGTCTTCAGGTCTGAACCCTTGTTGGTCTTCAGGTCTGAACCCTTGTTGGTCTTCTGGTCTGAACCTTGGACTCTGTTCTCCAGGTGGAACGTGGTTGGATTCCAGGGTTCTCTGATGAGCTACTTCTCGGAGCCGGTCTACTTCTCCAGTATCATCCTGGGCAGCCTGTACCACGCAGACCACCTGAGCAGAGCCATGTACCAGCGGATCACCGACGTGGAGGACCTGCCTCCGTCCTTCAGCCTGAACAGACCCCTCCTCAGCGGTGAGGACGTCTACAGTGCAGCGGTTCAGCGCTCACTTCTTCTCACCGTTCACTTCTAAAGTCTGAAGACCCTCTGTTTGCACCTCCTGCAGGAATCAGTAACGCAGAAGCCCGTCAGCCCGGAAAAGCGCCCAACTTCAGCGTCAACTGGACCGTAGGAGACCAGGCCCTGGAGGTCATCAACGCCACCACGGGCAAAGACGACCTGGGACGACCCTCCAGGCTCTGCAAGCACGCCCTGTACAGCCGATGGATGCGCCTGCACTCCAAGGTAACGGCACGCCAACAACAAGACACGCCAACAACAAGACACGCCAACAACAAGACACGCCAACACTACAGCACACCAACAACACGCCAACACCACGGCACGCAAATGACAAAACATACCAATGCTGCGGCACGCCAACGTCACGACACACCAACACCACAACACGCCATTGCCACAGCAGGCCAACTTCATCAGAATCTGACAGTAGATTGAGGATTAAAAGAGAGCAGCACATGATGTTAGTTTTTATAGTTTATCCTCCTTCTCTTTTCCACCCCATTCTTAAATGCCACTTTGTTTTGTTTGTTTAATTTCCTACTTAAATCATTCTGTTTCTATTTTTATACGTCTTAAATTGTGGATCAGACTTCCTTTGTTCGTGGAAACTGTTTCTATTGAACACATGATGATAAAAGGCTTTGAATCTTAAATGACCTGCGGTAAATATACTAGTAGACTCCGCCCACCTGGTTCCGAGTCTCCCTTAGATGTTGGTCTGTCCGGTCTTATCTGGACCTGACTGTCCTCTGTCCTCGTCCCACAGCTGTCGTCCACTCTGCGGATCCGGACGTCCAGCCCCAGCAGCTACCACGAGGCCAAGCAGGCGGCGCTGGAGTACCACGCCGCCAAACAGACGCTGTTCCGAGCCTTTCACAAAGCCGGCCTGGGCGCCTGGGTCAAGAAACCCATAGAGCAGGACCAGTTTGCACTGACCACCTGAGCCGGTCCAGGTCCGGACCTGTCGGACGCTGGCTTTACTGTGTCACACTCTGTCGGTGGAAGCGTTACCTTCAGGTCCGTCAGGTGATGATGTGGGATGTTTGTGGGAAGGAGGAGCCACCGAATCCAGATGTCAAACCCACGGAGTCTACGTCCCACCTTCAGTTTCTAGCCTCATGCCAGCAGCGCACACAGAAGATTATTATTAACCCTTAGATGCACCAGGGTCTGGACCCCCCACTCATCCGTAAGGGGTCAAATGCCGCATTTCCACTACGTGGTACCGGTTTGACTTGACTCGACTTGGCCTTTTTGTGTTTCCATTACAAAAAGGACCTGGAATCTGGTACTTGGTACTAGTTTTTTGGTCCCCAAGACTGGGGACCAGATAGTAAAAGGTGACATGTAAACACTGCAGACCACTGATTGGTCAGACAGTCGTCTCTATGCCCCGCCCTTTTCCAAAAAGCAGATGTGGAAGTTGACAGTAAATCTGTCGGTAGGTGAATGCACATGATGACAGTCTGTAAAACTACACCACAGTCGCTCGAGTTTCAGTCTTTGGTCACTGACATAAAAATTCAGCATGAGCTTGACGAGACAACACGCAACAAATGAGTTTATTAGCAACTGTCTGAGCAGACGACACGGAAGTAATGCACCGCATCGCTATGACAACCAGGTACTGTAAAGTCTGTAGTATCCTGGAATAGAAACAGTCTGCAGGAAGAAGATCCAGTACCCGAGTCGAGTCGAGCCGGTTCCACATAGTGGAAATGCGGCAAAAATGACCCACGTTGAAATTCATGTGGTTTTCTGACCCTTTTGTCACGTTAAAAAGAATCATTTCTATTGTACACTGAACAAAAATATAAACGCACCACTTTTGTTTTTGCTCCCATTTTTCATGAGCTGAACTCAAAGATCTAAAACTTTTTCTATGTACACAAAAGGCCTATTTCTCTCAAATATTGTTCATAAATTTGTCTAAATCTGTGTTAGTGAGCACTTCTCCTTTGTCCTCTGCTGAGATAATCCATCCACCTCACAGGTGTGGCAGATCCAGATGCTGATTAGACAGCAGGATTATTGCACAGGTGTGACTTAGGCTGGCCACAATAAAAGGCCACTCTAAAATGTGCACTTTTACTGTATTGGGTGGTCCAGGGGGGTCAGATAAAACCAGTCAGTATTTGGTGTGACCACCATTTTCCTCACACAGTCTTCTTCATGAATTCTCTGAAACAGCTTTGGAGATGGCTTATGGTAGAGAAATGAACATTCAATTCACAGGCAGAAGCTCTGGTGGAGATTCCTGAAGTCAGCATGACCAGTGCATATTCCCTCAAAACTTGTGACATCTGTGGTATTGTGCTGTGTGATAAAACTGCACATTTTAGAGTGGCCTTTTATTGTGGCCAGCCTAAATCACACCTGTGCAAAAATCCTGCTGTCTAATCAGCATCTTGATCTGCCACAGCTGTGAGGTGGATGGATTATCTCAGCAAAGAAGAAGTGTTCACTAACACAAATTTAGACAGATTTGTGAACAATATTTGAGAGAAATAAACCTTGTGTGTACACAGAAAAAGTTTTAGATCTTTGAGTTCAGCTCATGAAAAATGGGAGCAAAAACAAAAGTGGTGCGTTTATATTTTTGTTCAGAGTATTTCAGTTCACAAATGAATGACTTCATTAGAGCTGAAATCATTAATGGATTAGGTGTTTGAAGCAAATGCAAAAATTCACAATTTGATTAATCGACTTGAATTGATTGAAGGGAAATATTCTATTGCAGTTTTCCTGAATTGAAGCTTCTTTGTGCGTCACAATAAGCGTCCGTGTGAAACACAATAGTGGAACCAATGTTTAACAGCAGAGAAATGAAGGAAACAAAGCTTTGATTCAGGAGAACTGTGGTTGAATGATTTTTTTTTTTTTTTTGGATCACTTTGAGTCAATTAATCGTTTCAGCTCTAGGCTTCATGTTTGAATATTTTATTTTTCAACAATTTCAACCATTTGAAAGAAAATTTAAATGGAAGTTATATATAGTATATAATATATATTATATAACGGTCCACATCCATGTAGTGAGTAAGTCCTTTGGTTTTGTCATTGAATGGATCCAAGGTTCAGATGTGATTGTATTGTAAATGAATGTGGGTCATTTGGACCCACCTACGGAAGCCTGGGGCAGTAAAAAAACAAAAAAAACTACAAGTATATAAAATCTATAAAAGGTCAGTTACATATTTAAATGCTATGATGTCAATAACATGTTTTTAAAGAAATACCTGGAATATGAATTAATAATAACTTTTCATCACATAGATATTACACCAGGGCTCTCAAACTCATGTTCTTTCAGGTTCCACATTCAGCCCAGTCTGATCTGCAGTAAAATAACAACAGAATAACCTAGAAATAATGACAAGTCCAAATTTTTGTCTTTGTTTTAGTGCAAAAAAACTCATTAAATTATGAAAATACTTACTTTTATAAACTATCCAAACAAAAAAGATGTGAATAACCTGAAAAAACGGAAATTTCTTGAGGAAAATAAGTGCAATTTTAACAATATTCTGCCTTAACTGATCATTTCTACATGTGCATTATGGATCAGATCTACAAAGAGAGAGAGCGAGAGAGAGAGAGAGAGAGAAAGCAAAGACACTAAACTCTTATTAACGGGCAGAAAATAGTTCAAATTGTGCTGAATTTTCTTGAGACATTTCAGGTTGTTCATATTTGTTTCAAGTTTTCACATTTTATTGTTTCAGATAGTTTGTAAATGTAAGTATTTTCATAATTTAATGTTATTTTTTGCACTAAAACACAGACAGACATTTGAAGTTGTTGTTATTTATAGACATAATGTAATTTTTTCCCATCAAACCCAGAAGTAAATCTGCAGTCCTTCTTTTTTGTCGGTTTTTTTACTTCAGATATTATTGGTCTGTACGTGGAACCTGAACTAAAATGAAAGTGTGGAATTTTTTGTAAATTCATCCCAGGGTCAGATCGGAAACCTTTGGTGGGCCTCCTGTTTGGGAGCCCTGTATTCTAAAAGTGGTCAGTGGGTCGTTCTTATGCATCTAAGGGTTAATTCAGTCAGTTATGCAACTTTATACAAAGGACACTTTGTACAAAACGACAAAAAAAGACTTTGTGAATGGCAAACTCTAAGCAGCATTAATTGTTTATTTATATAAGACTAACAGCGTACATTTTGCATGTGTAATTCTACCAAATACTGGAGGTCTGCGGTCCAGGGGTTTGGTTCCTGTTCAGTATTGTGGTCCCAGATTATCAGTGTCGTGAAAAACTTCCAAATGTGCTCCGACAGTTCGTCAAACTGTGTTTAATCTGCAGCGTGACTGCGAACGTGATCCTTCTGTTTAGTTTAAGGTCAGAATATGCACAGACAGATGGGGGGGGGGGGGGGTGGACCTAAGCTCCACCCACCAGTACTGTAGAAATATCCTTACACTCTGTTCGGAGGTCCAAACAGAGTTTGGAGTTTTTCGCAGATCGCACAGATTCCTTCCTGCGACTGTTTGAAGTCTTGTAGCTCGATGCATGGACTGCATGAAAGGGAAAAACCTCCTGGTCTCAGATGGCGTCAGACACGAGCCAGGTCCGATCGTATGATGAAAGGTCTGAAAAAAAACAAAGTATTGTCAGAGCTTCCGTAGAAGCAGGTATCGCAAAGAACCTGCTTCGTAGAAATGAACGACCGCCGCCTGTTTTCAATCGCAACCGAATCTTTTTCAACAGTAAAAAAGTAAGAATTCTGAGAAAAAAATTTAGAATTCTGGGGGAAAAAAGTCAGAATTTAGACTTTTTTCTCAGAATATATATATATGTAGGCTCTTATTGTCCAAAATGTTCAGGAAACTGGAAAAACGATGTCTATTCTAAGTAAATGAATGGAGTTAAACAGATGGAGTCACAGGCTGTTTTTAAAGGACTTTTCATTGGTTAATATTCTATTTACAATGTGAAGACTGACCAATAGCCTCGTTTTATGACAAACAAAAGAAAAAAAAAAGACCCAAAATGGACATACGAGGTTTCCACCTGACATGGACAGACTCCAGCTTGCTGCTCATGTTGTCGTTCATTTTAGTTCAACCCGGTTTCCGAACTCACCAAAGATGAAGTTTAACCATCGGTCCGACCTTTAAACTACTTTATCTGTATATTTTATGTTTTTTTAAATCTGCCTCTTTATCCACTAACGTGTCGAATCATTTTAATGTGATTCGTCTATAATTTAATGTTGTCTTTTAAATTTCCTTCCTGTAAAAACATGTTTTTTTCACAGTCTTACCTTTATACAAACATCATTTGATGTTAGGATGCTGTTACTGTATAAACAGGGGTGCCAAACATGCGGCCCCCCAAAGGGTCCAACCCCCCCCCCCCCCCCCCCCAAGGTCATGATTTTCAAAATACTCCATTTTTTGACCATAACTTTTTCAATTTTGCAGAAAAACAACTAGTATCGCATTATAAAGCGTGAAAATATCGGCCAAAGTTCTCTGTCAAAGGCCTGTTTGTTTGTTTGTTTTTTTCTTTTAATTGCGTTCGTGTTTCTCAAAATTTGTCCGAACGACTGAATGTTTGGTGTGTGTTTGCAGATCCACTGTGGAAATGATCAACTGAGGCGGAAAACTGTTAAAAAATTCCACTTATTTTTTCCTTAGGTTTTTTTTGTAGTTCTGTTTTCACCTTTTTTTTCAGATATATTTTGGTGGATCTGAACTGAAATCAGTTTGACACCCCACCCCCCCCCCCCCCCGTATGACACACCGGACTGGAACCCTCCATCCAACTTATTGAACTTGTTTTCATGTGTGTGAGTTGTTTTAGCTGATGTTAGTGTGCATGTGTGGAACTGAGCATGTGCAGACTCTCCTGGTGGGTGTGGCCCGTTAGGTTTTCCCACAGTTATGCACTTTTTAAAAAGATGGTCCAGGGGTCGGTCCGGTCCGTCCAGACGCTGGTGGGGGGGGCTCTGCGGGTCTGGGTGGGTTCATGCACTTCGGTTTTCATTCACCCCATCAATACAGCAAGACCGGTGGTGGTCGGGGGGGGGCGGGGGGGGCTTAATGCATGAGCTCTACTGTAAAGCATGAGAAATTCTAAATATGTAGAAACTCAGTCACGTCACTGAACTAGAGGTTTAATAATGCTGTAACTGTTACTGTAAACCACCACCTGTCCGTGTGCTTATTATTAACCCCCCCCCCACCCCCCATCCCACCCCCACCCCATGGGTTCAGGGCCTGAAAATATAATATAGAATAGAATAGAATAGAATAGAATAAAATGTCTTCCTTTTTTTCTTTTTTCTTTTTTCCTAAACCTGCCACCATCAAAAAAATAAAAATAAGCAAGACATTGAAATTCTATTAAAATCAAAAATGGAAAAGACATTAAAAAAAATCAGGGATAAACAGATTTTAAAATGCATTCACAGATAAAAGAAAAGACATTAAGTTACAGTATGGTTAAAAGCATACATTAAAATTAGTATTAAAATCATAATAAATTAAGACATTAAAATAAAAAAAGTATTTAAAGACAAGATTGAACAGAGTTTATTCATAAACGTTTGAAAAAAAGGAAGGTTTTGAACCAGGATTTAACCTTAATTTCATTTTTTTCAAATATCACACGTTCTAATATGAGACTGTCCTCTGAATCTGTATTTTTTTGTAAATTTTTGAAGACTTTCCAAACTGTTAAAAGTTCAGACTCAGAATGAACCTGTGAGTAGGAGGGGCCAAGGGTCCTACTACTGGGAGGGGCTAGCAGTAAGCGCCGCCTACTTTTACACGTGTCTATGGATGACAACAGCTGATGACATCATACACCGACACGAAGATAAACAGACGAGACGATGATCAGAGGTAAACACACGCACACACACACACACACACACAAACACACAAACACACAAACACACCACTGGAAACAGTCTAACTCTGCCCCAGTGTGTGTGTGTGTGTGTGTGTGTGTGTGTGTGTGTGTGTGTGTCATTTCTGTTCCAAATATCTGATGACATTTCAGATCAGACAGAATCACCTCCAGAGGAACTGATTTACAGACAACTGATGTGAACGACAGCATTTACACCTGTTCCACTGGCACAGCTTTTTATTTATTTATTTATTTTTGCTTAAGTAAAGATTTTTTTTCTTAATTCAGGGTTTTTTTGTTGTTTTTTTTTCCTCATTTCAGTTTATTTATTTAGATTTATTTATTTATTATTTATTAGGCTTAGTTTTAAAAAAAAGAGATAGCTTAATTACAGTTTGCCTTTTGCTCAATTCAAGATTTCTTTTTGCTTAATACCAGATTTTTTTTTTTTTTTCTTAATTCATCCATCCCTCCATCCTCCTCCATCCCTCCATCCTCCTCCATCCCTCCATCCTCCTCCATCCCTCCGTCCTCCTCCATCCCTCCATCCCTCCATCCTCCTCCATCCCTCCGTCCCCTCCTCCTCCTCCATCCCTCCGTCCTCCTCCATCCCTCCGTCCTCCTCCGTCCTCCTCATCCCTCCATCCTTCTCCATCCCTCCATCCTCCTCCATCCCTCCGTCCCTCCGTCCTCCTCCATCCTCCTCCTCCCCCCCTCCTCCTCCTCATCCTCCATCCTTCTCCATCCCTCCATCCTCCTCCATCCCTCCGTCCCTCCGTCCTCCTCCATCCCTCTGTCCTCCTCCATCCCTCCATCCTCCTCCGTCCTCCTCCATCCCTCCGTCTTCCTCCATCCCTCCGTCTTCCTCCATCCCTCCGTCCTCCTCCATCCCTCCATCCTCCTCCATCCCTCCGTCCCTCCGTCCTCCTCCGTCCTCCTCATCCCTCCATCCTCCTCCATCCCTCCGTCCCTCCATCCTCCTCCGTCCTTCCATCCCTCCATCCCTCCGTCCTCCACATCCCTCCATCCCTCCATCCTCCTCCATCCCCCTCGTCCCTCCATCCCTCCTCCTCCGTCCTCCTCATCCCTCCATCCTCCTCCATCCCTCCGTCCTCCTCCGTCCTTCCATCCCTCCGTCCTCCTCCGTCCTCCTCATCCCTCCATCCTCCTCCATCCTCCTCCATCCTCCATCCTCCCATCCCTCCTCCTCCTCCATCCCTCCGTCCTCCTCCATCTCCATCCTCCTCCGTCCTCCCCCCCTCCATCCTCCATCCTCCTCCATCCCTCCGTCCTCCTCCATCCCTCCGTCCTCCTCCATCCCTCCATCCTCCTCCATCCCTCCGTCCCTCCATCCTCCTCCATCCCTCCATCCTCCTCCATCCCTCCGTCCTCCTCCATCCCTCCGTCCTCCTCCGTCCTCCTCATCCCTCCATCCTCCTCCATCCCTCCGTCCCTCCATCCTCCTCCGTCCTTCCATCCCTCCATCCCTCCTCCGTCCTCCTCATCCCTCCATCCTCCTCCATCCCTCCGTCCTCCTCCGTCCTTCCATCCCTCCATCCCTCCGTCCTCCGCCCTCCTCCTCCCTCCACCTCCTCCTCCCTCCATCCCTCCTCCATCCCTCCATCAGCCTCGTTGGCTGCAGTCTGTCGATTAGTAGAACTCCTCATTTGTCGCGGCTCGTTTCCTTTTGGCGATCAAACCCCATTAGCCGCTTAATGAGCCTGTGTGAACTTAGTGTACGTACAGTATGACCGCAGAAGGAGCAGAAACACACCCACCGCAGTCTGACTGTGACATGTACAGCCATAAAAACATCCTCCAAAGTTTCAGTTCCACACAGAGCATGGTGTCGGACTGTTTTTAGTTCAGCTCAACTGGATCTGCAGTGGGCCGAACCAGCCGAACAAGAACAGAATAATATAGAAATCAGGTCACTCCAAAGTTTACTGTGTTTTACAGCGAAAAAGTACATTTACATGATGAACAGGTTTACATCTGCAAACTATCCTTTCAAAAGATGTGAAGAACATGAACAAACTGAACAAATGAGTAATTTTATCAGTGTTCTGTCTCAGTTGATCATTTCCACATGTTCATTAGAACAGACAGACCACAGTGGATCTGCAAAGAACATTTAAGAACAGACAGAATACTGGTACAATTGTACTTCTCTGAGACATTTCAGGTTTTCACATTTGTTCAGTTATTCACATTGTTTTACGAAATTATTCTTTGTTTTAGTGTAAATACATGAAATATTTACATTTACAAAGAGAACATTTGCAGTTGTCATTATTTATGTTCTTCTGATGGTATCTGACTGCTGTGACCCACTGCAGATTGAACTGGTCTGACTGTGGAACCTGAACTGAAAGGACTGTTCATATTTTCAGTGTAATTTTTGCATTTCACACATTCATCCTACAGGGCCGGACTGGCCCTTTGGGGGGCCGGATTTGACACCTGTGACTTAGAAAACATGGACTTGACAAGGTTCTAATAGTTCTGGATTTTTCATTCTAGTTTAGTTTTATTTAGTTTTGACTTTTTTTTCTCTAAGTTAGTTTTAATTTGTTTTTAGAGCAGGTTTGATAGGTTTTATTAGTTTTCAATTTTTTCCTAAATGCTTAGTTTCAGTTTAGTTTGTTTATTTAGTTGTAGTTCAGTTGTAGTTCAGTTGTAGTTTAGTTGTAGTTCAGTTGTAGTTCAGTTGTAGTTTAGTTGTAGTTCAGTTGTAGTTCAGTTGTAGTTCAGTTGTAGTTTAGTTGTAGTTTAGTTGTAGTTCAGTTGTAGTTTAGTTGTAGTTCAGTTGTAGTTTAGTTCAGTTGTAGTTCAGTTGTAGTTCAGCTGTAGTTCAGTTGTAGTTCAGTTGTAGTTTAGTTGTAGTTCAGTTGTAGTTTAGTTCAGTTGTAGTTCAGTTGTAGTTTAGTTGTAGTTCAGTTGTAGTTCAGTTGTAGTTTAGTTGTAGTTCAGTTGTAGTTCAGTTGTAGTTTAGTTGTAGTTCAGTTTAGTTTAGTTGTAGTTCAGTTGTAGTTTAGCTGTAGTTCAGTGTAGTTCAGTTGTAGTTTAGTTGTAGTTCAGTTGTAGTTTAGCTGTAGTTCAGTTGTAGTTCATTGTAGTTCAGTTGTAGTTTTAGTTGTAGTTCAGTTGTAGTTCAGTTGTAGTTTAGTTGTAGTTCAGTTGTAGTTTAGTTGTAGTTGTAGTTCAGTTGTAGTTCAGTTGTAGTTTAGTTGTAGTTCAGCTTTAGTTTAGTTGTAGATCAGTTGTAGTTTAGTTGTAGTTGTAGTTCAGTTGTAGTTCAGTTGTAGTTTAGTTGTAGTTCAGCTTTAGTTTAGTTGTAGTTTAGTTGGTTGTCGTTCAGTTGTAGTTTAGTTGTAGTTTCAGTTGTAGTTCAGTTGTAGTTTAGTTGTAGTTCAGTTGTAGTTTAGTTGTAGTTGTAGTTCAGTTTTGTAGCTGTAGTTTAGTTGTGGTTTAGTTGTAGTTCAGTTGTAGTTCAGTTGTAGTTCAGTTGTAGTTTTAGTTGTAGTTCAGTTGTAGTTCAGCTGTAGTTTAGTTGTAGTTTAGCTGTAGTTCAGTTGTAGTTCAGTTGTAGTTTAGTTGTAGTTCAGTTGTAGTTAGTTGTAGTTCAGTTGTAGTTTAGTTGTAGTTTAGGTGTAGTTCAGTTGTATATTTGTTGTAGTTCAGTTGTAGTTTAGTTGTAGTTGTAGTTCGTTGTAGTTAGTTCAGCTGTATTTTAGTTGTGGTTTAGTTGTAGTTCAGTTGTAGTTCAGTTGTGTTCAGTTTAGTTTTAGTTGTAGTTCAGTTGTAGTTCAGCTGTAGTTTAGTTGTAGTTTAGCTGTAGTTCAGTTGTAGTTCAGTTGTAGTTTAGTTGTAGTTCAGTTGTAGTTTAGTTGTAGTTCAGTTGTAGTTTAGTGTTAGTTCAGTTGTAGTTTAGTTGTAGTTTAGTTGTAGTTCAGTTGTAGTTCAGTTGTAGTTAGTTGTAGTTCAGCTGTAGTTTAGTTGTAGTTTAGTTGTAGTTTAGTTGTAGTTCAGTTGTAGTTTAGTTGTAGTTCAGTTGTAGTTCAGTTGTAGTTCAGTTGTAGTTTAGTTGTAGTTCAGTTGTAGTTCAGTTGTAGTTTAGTTGTAGTTCAGTTGTAGTTTAGTTTTGTAGTTAGTTGTAGTTCAGTTGTAGTTCAGTTGTAGTTTAGTTGTAGTTCAGTTGTAGTTCAGTTGTAGTTCAGTTGTAGTTTAGTTGTAGTTCAGTTGTTTCAGTTGTAGTTCAGTTGTAGTTCAGTTGTAGTTCAGTTGTGTTCATGTCTCTTTTCTCTTCTTCTCTGTGCTCCTATTCCAAATCAATCCCAGACAGGACTCTGCTGCTTTAGTCTCCATGTTTCCAGGTAGAGTGGGGACCAAAGACGACTGGAAACCACAAGTGAACACAGTGAC